>NC_068362.1:7034807-7252307 GCF_020536995.1 Dreissena polymorpha
ACAATCCATCAACATCCTGAAAGGTCAACACTACACCCAGCTGGGAAAATTGATCCTGATAGTCATCCCCAGGTATTGGAATGAATGTACCTGAACTACAGAGGAATCACACCCAAATGACTTTCCTGCCACGACATTAGTGTGGCCACTCGCGTAGGAATTCCTTAGCAAACGTGCTCTTTTGCATGGTGACCTGTGGGATTTTTGCAAAAACTTACGCTTATCAACACTGGATTTTAAGAGAATACTTAATAAAATGTCGCTAACAGGACTTATTATATGAGAGAGACTATCTGGATGCGCATTAAGTGTCACTTTGTGTCGTAAGCTGTTGAAGGAGCGCTTTGCGCCTTTTTAAGTGTTAATTTTGGGTAGCGGCTTTGTATCGGCTTGAAAGCTGCAAATTATGCCTCTCATCATAATAGCATTAATTTTGTAATTGCAATGTGTATGTTAGATTGTAAGTGAAGCTTTTAATAATAATTTTCTTAAAAAACATGATTTATATGCTGTCAGTGAGTTTTTTATTCAAAAAAATGCTTAAAATTAAAAAAAGTCTCCTATTTCATCAAGAAAAGTACACTGATTCACAATCAATACATTTATTTGGGCCTTTTGCTGATATATTGGTGAATTCGCATGCAAGTGATACCAGTTTTTGCCATAAAAGTTACGCGTAACAATAATTGGAGACACAAATCAGCTGTCGTCACTTAGACTAAAAATCATGCATTCCGACTTGACTGCGGCCAATTTAGTCACCGCTTTAAATGGCCATTTTAAGGCCTTTACCCCCATCCGAATGCACTGAAATTGCATATTCATTGTGGAAATAGTTGAAATCTCATGTGGAGAAAGTTTGAAAAAGATGGGACAAAGTTGAGTTCCCTTAAAGGTTACATTACACTAAATCATTGTGTATCCCTCCGTGGTCCATTCGAAAGTAGTGCCTATTTCTAAAGAGTTCCTTTTCTCTTCTTGAATATAAGCCATTTAACAATGTGAGACATGTCTTTTGTGGTTATTTGTAATATCCTGTATGTGTCTGGAGTACTTTGATGCCTTGGATTGGAAGCTAACTTAAAAGATGAACTTTTGAGGGTGTGTTTTCTATTGTGTGGGGCTTTTGTCGAAATTAGGATTCCGAAACGCGTTTTTCTACGGTGGGTTCATTCGACAGCGATTTACTTTCTTAGAAGTTGCGAGACGGTATGTTTTTGATTGCAATTATTGGAAGATGACAGATCCATCTTTAAAATTATACCAGGTTCGGAAAAATTGATACGTCGGAAAGGCAATAAAAATGCTGTGAAAGTTGTCAGTTTTATAATGGGACCCTATGGGAATCGGAATTAGTGTAATATAACCTTTAAAAAGCACATTACTGCAAGTGTCAAGGTCACATGGATTCGTCTGCAAGCGAGACAAGTAGAAAATGAATTTTAATGAATGTTTTGATGATTTGGGTGCTAAAATAGATGAGAGATGTCAATATTTTGGTCCAAATGGATGTTTAGGTGGTTTTGGACTGTTCCGGATGGGTGGGGGACCTGGTATGGACAAGTAAGGGTAACATTTCCAACAAATCTTAAATGTAAATATTATTATGTCCCTAGATTGAAGTTTCAGGTGGAGAGCAAGATGAAAAATATGCCAAATTACATGCATGCAGCCCATTTATGCCATTTTTCTCTTTGTTTGTAGGCCTGACCGTTTGTCCTTGAGCCGTAGATGGTCAACAATCCGCTAGCTGTCTTGCTCTGACTGGTGCACTGGACATGATTTCAATGTGAGTCATCATACTGATTGTTTAATTAACACATGAATTTCAGTTTGTTCGTTAAAGTACTAACTTAGCTGTGTATTTACAGTGGACGTAGTGGTGCGCAGCAGGTGGTAGACTAGGTATTTCCATAAATACACTATGTTTACAGAATTGCGGCCAGTGGAGCAACATAGCTGATGAGTTAATAGCACTAGTTCTTCAGACAAATAACTTTATTTTCAACCTATAAAGCATATTTAGCTGTAGGTGGGGCCATTTAGCTGTAAGATCTGGCTTTTGTTCTGTTAAGCCCTTAGAGTAATGAATTTCAGAGTGAAGACCATAGCGCCTTTTCCTAGTCAAGTATCGGGCAGCTGTATGTCTTTTCAGAAATGCACATGTCTTCTTAAGCATGTCATTGTGTTTGCTTTTAATAAGATAGGCAATAAACTCATAACCTTTAGACAAATGAGCATCTGTAAATTCAGATTTCACTATTTCAGAGTTAGCCAGACCATGATTGAGCTTAAGGATTGTGCTGCGGATGCAGCCTGTGCAGTTCCGGGAGAAAGTCACTGTCTTGGGCAATGCGGTCTGGTATCAGGTAAGCACTATTGAAAGCCTCACACTTTTGGGGGGTCTGAAGCCTTGTGCTGTCAATGCAATCTGGTTCAAGTACAATCCGAATGCATTTTCAAAGCAGTACTTCATCAGATATGGTTATCTCAAGCTTACAGTTCGCGGGCAGATATGACTTCGATTTGTTCTTGCTAGCAGAACCCCTACAGGCCAAACTATGCGTTAAGCACTATTTTCCACAGCAACCCTTGCAGACAGAAAAACAATACTTACAATAACTTCTGGCATTTAATTTTTAATTTCCTTTATATCTCTTTTGTCTGTTTGTTTGCCCTTTTTAACTCTGACATGCCATCTTGCTCACATTGATGGAGCATACCTGTTTTTGTTTAGAGCCAAGTCCCCAGCTGCTCGAGTTTGCCGTGTCGATAATGAGAAAGCCATGGCATGATGTCTCCTCTATGTGTTTCCTTATCTCAGTGTTGAACATAATTGCCAGTTTCAGGGGCCTAAACATTTTATTTTATTAAAGGTCTGGATGATCCTTGCCTGACTGCGGGTTTGTGTACACCTCAATCCGACTCTGTGTCCTGAACAGAGGCCGCAGTGGTGCAGCGCTTGTGGACGATCCATCAACATCCTGAAAGGTCAACACTACACCAAGCTGGGAAAATTGATCCTGATAGTCATCCCCAGGTAGTGGAATGAATGTACACTGAACTACAGAGGAATCACACCCAAATGACTTTCCTGCCACGACATTAGTGTGGCCACTCGCGTAGGAATTCCTTAGCAAACGTGCTCTTTTGCATGGTGACTGTGGGCATTTTTGCAAAACTTACGCTTTCAACACTGGATTTTAAAGAGAATACTTAATAAAATGTCGCTAACAGGACTTATTTATATGAGAGAGACTATCTGGATGCGCATTAAGTGTCACTTTGTGTCGTAAGCTGTTGAAGGAGCGCTTTGCGCCTTTTTAAGTGTTAATTTTGGGTAGCCGGCTTGTATCGGCTTGAAAGCTGCAAATTATGCCTCTCATCATAATAGCATTAATTTTTGTAATTGCAATGTGTATGTTTAGATTGTAAGTGAAGCTTTTAATAATAATTTTCTTAAAAAACATGATTTTATATGCTGTCAGTGAGTTTTTTATTGAAAAAAATGCTTAAAATTAAAAAAAAGTCTCCTATTTCATCAAGAAAAGTACACTGATTCACAATCAATACATTTATTTGGGCCTTTTGCTGATATATTGGTGAATTTCGCATGCAATGATACCAGTTTTTGCCATAAAAGTTACGCGTAACAATAATTGGAGACACAAAATCAGCTGTCGTCACTTAGACTAAAAATCATGCATTCCGACTTGACTGCGGCCAATTTAGTCACCGCTTTAAATGGCCATTTTAAGGCCTTTACCCCCATCCGAATGCACTGAAATTGCATATTCATTGTGGAAATAGTTGAAATCTCATGTGGAGAAAGTTTGAAAAAGATGGGACAAAGTTGAGTTCCCTTAAAGGTTACATTACACTAAATCATTGTGTATCCCTCCGTGGTCCATTCGAAAGTAGTGCCTATTTCTAAAGAGTTCCTTTTCTCTTCTTGAATATAAGCCATTTAACAATGTGAGACATGTCTTTTGTGGTTATTTGTAATATCCTGTATGTGTCTGGAGTACTTTGATGCCTTGGATTGGAAGCTAACTTAAAAGATGAACTTTTGAGGGTGTGTTTTCTATTGTGTGGGGCTTTTGTCGAAATTAGGATTCCGAAACGCGTTTTTCTACGGTGGGTTCATTCGACAGCGATTTACTTTCTTAGAAGTTGCGAGACGGTATGTTTTTGATTGCAATTATTGGAAGATGACAGATCCATCTTTAAAATTATACCAGGTTCGGAAAAATTGATACGTCGGAAAGGCAATAAAAATGCTGTGAAAGTTGTCAGTTTTATAATGGGACCCTATGGGAATCGGAATTAGTGTAATATAACCTTTAAAAAGCACATTTACTGCAATGTCAAGGTCACATGGATTCGTCTGCAAGCGAGACAAGTAGAAAATGAATTTTAATGAATGTTTTGATGATTTGGGTGCTAAAATAGATGAGAGATGTCAATATTTTGGTCCAAATGGATGTTTTAGGTGGTTTTGGACTGTTCCGGATGGGTGGGGGACCTGGTATGGACAAGTAAGGGTAACATTTCCAACAAATCTTAAATGTAAATATTATTATGTCCCTAGATTGAAGTTTCAGGTGGAGAGCAAGATGAAAAATATGCCAAATTACATGCATGCAGCCCATTTATGCCATTTTTCTCTTTGTTTGTAGGCCTGACCGTTTGTCCTTGAGCCGTAGATGGTCAACAATCCGCTAGCTGTCTTGCTCTGACTGGTGCACTGGACATGATTTCAATGTGAGTCATCATACTGATTGTTTAATTAACACATGAATTTCAGTTTGTTCGTTAAAGTACTAACTTAGCTGTGTATTTACAGTGGACGTAGTGGTGCGCAGCAGGTGGTAGACTAGGTATTTCCATAAATACACTATGTTTACAGAATTGCGGCCAGTGGAGCAACATAGCTGATGAGTTAATAGCACTAGTTCTTCAGACAAATAACTTTATTTTCAACCTATAAAGCATATTTAGCTGTAGGTGGGGCCATTTAGCTGTAAGATCTGGCTTTTGTTCTGTTAAGCCCTTAGAGTAATGAATTTCAGAGTGAAGACCATAGCGCCTTTTCCTAGTCAAGTATCGGGCAGCTGTATGTCTTTTCAGAAATGCACATGTCTTCTTAAGCATGTCATTGTGTTTGCTTTTAATAAGATAGGCAATAAACTCATAACCTTTAGACAAATGAGCATCTGTAAATTCAGATTTCACTATTTCAGAGTTAGCCAGACCATGATTGAGCTTAAGGATTGTGCTGCGGATGCAGCCTGTGCAGTTCCGGGAGAAAGTCACTGTCTTGGGCAATGCGGTCTGGTATCAGGTAAGCACTATTGAAAGCCTCACACTTTTGGGGGGTCTGAAGCCTTGTGCTGTCAATGCAATCTGGTTCAAGTACAATCCGAATGCATTTTCAAAGCAGTACTTCATCAGATATGGTTATCTCAAGCTTACAGTTCGCGGGCAGATATGACTTCGATTTGTTCTTGCTAGCAGAACCCCTACAGGCCAAACTATGCGTTAAGCACTATTTTCCACAGCAACCCTTGCAGACAGAAAAACAATACTTACAATAACTTCTGGCATTTAATTTTTAATTTCCTTTATATCTCTTTTGTCTGTTTGTTTGCCCTTTTTAACTCTGACATGCCATCTTGCTCACATTGATGGAGCATACCTGTTTTTGTTTAGAGCCAAGTCCCCAGCTGCTCGAGTTTGCCGTGTCGATAATGAGAAAGCCATGGCATGATGTCTCCTCTATGTGTTTCCTTATCTCAGTGTTGAACATAATTGCCAGTTTCAGGGGCCTAAACATTTTATTTTATTAAAGGTCTGGATGATCCTTGCCTGACTGCGGGTTTGTGTACACCTCAATCCGACTCTGTGTCCTGAACAGAGGCCGCAGTGGTGCAGCGCTTGTGGACGATCCATCAACATCCTGAAAGGTCAACACTACACCAAGCTGGGAAAATTGATCCTGATAGTCATCCCCAGGTAGTGGAATGAATGTACACTGAACTACAGAGGAATCACACCCAAATGACTTTCCTGCCACGACATTAGTGTGGCCACTCGCGTAGGAATTCCTTAGCAAACGTGCTCTTTTGCATGGTGACTGTGGGCATTTTTGCAAAACTTACGCTTTCAACACTGGATTTTAAAGAGAATACTTAATAAAATGTCGCTAACAGGACTTATTTATATGAGAGAGACTATCTGGATGCGCATTAAGTGTCACTTTGTGTCGTAAGCTGTTGAAGGAGCGCTTTGCGCCTTTTTAAGTGTTAATTTTGGGTAGCCGGCTTGTATCGGCTTGAAAGCTGCAAATTATGCCTCTCATCATAATAGCATTAATTTTTGTAATTGCAATGTGTATGTTTAGATTGTAAGTGAAGCTTTTAATAATAATTTTCTTAAAAAACATGATTTTATATGCTGTCAGTGAGTTTTTTATTGAAAAAAATGCTTAAAATTAAAAAAAGTCTCCTATTTCATCAAGAAAAGTACACTGATTCACAATCAATACATTTATTTGGGCCTTTTGCTGATATATTGGTGAATTTCGCATGCAATGATACCAGTTTTTGCCATAAAAGTTACGCGTAACAATAATTGGAGACACAAAATCAGCTGTCGTCACTTAGACTAAAAATCATGCATTCCGACTTGACTGCGGCCAATTTAGTCACCGCTTTAAATGGCCATTTTAAGGCCTTTACCCCCATCCGAATGCACTGAAATTGCATATTCATTGTGGAAATAGTTGAAATCTCATGTGGAGAAAGTTTGAAAAAGATGGGACAAAGTTGAGTTCCCTTAAAGGTTACATTACACTAAATCATTGTGTATCCCTCCGTGGTCCATTCGAAAGTAGTGCCTATTTCTAAAGAGTTCCTTTTCTCTTCTTGAATATAAGCCATTTAACAATGTGAGACATGTCTTTTGTGGTTATTTGTAATATCCTGTATGTGTCTGGAGTACTTTGATGCCTTGGATTGGAAGCTAACTTAAAAGATGAACTTTTGAGGGTGTGTTTTCTATTGTGTGGGGCTTTTGTCGAAATTAGGATTCCGAAACGCGTTTTTCTACGGTGGGTTCATTCGACAGCGATTTACTTTCTTAGAAGTTGCGAGACGGTATGTTTTTGATTGCAATTATTGGAAGATGACAGATCCATCTTTAAAATTATACCAGGTTCGGAAAAATTGATACGTCGGAAAGGCAATAAAAATGCTGTGAAAGTTGTCAGTTTTATAATGGGACCCTATGGGAATCGGAATTAGTGTAATATAACCTTTAAAAAGCACATTTACTGCAATGTCAAGGTCACATGGATTCGTCTGCAAGCGAGACAAGTAGAAAATGAATTTTAATGAATGTTTTGATGATTTGGGTGCTAAAATAGATGAGAGATGTCAATATTTTGGTCCAAATGGATGTTTTAGGTGGTTTTGGACTGTTCCGGATGGGTGGGGGACCTGGTATGGACAAGTAAGGGTAACATTTCCAACAAATCTTAAATGTAAATATTATTATGTCCCTAGATTGAAGTTTCAGGTGGAGAGCAAGATGAAAAATATGCCAAATTACATGCATGCAGCCCATTTATGCCATTTTTCTCTTTGTTTGTAGGCCTGACCGTTTGTCCTTGAGCCGTAGATGGTCAACAATCCGCTAGCTGTCTTGCTCTGACTGGTGCACTGGACATGATTTCAATGTGAGTCATCATACTGATTGTTTAATTAACACATGAATTTCAGTTTGTTCGTTAAAGTACTAACTTAGCTGTGTATTTACAGTGGACGTAGTGGTGCGCAGCAGGTGGTAGACTAGGTATTTCCATAAATACACTATGTTTACAGAATTGCGGCCAGTGGAGCAACATAGCTGATGAGTTAATAGCACTAGTTCTTCAGACAAATAACTTTATTTTCAACCTATAAAGCATATTTAGCTGTAGGTGGGGCCATTTAGCTGTAAGATCTGGCTTTTGTTCTGTTAAGCCCTTAGAGTAATGAATTTCAGAGTGAAGACCATAGCGCCTTTTCCTAGTCAAGTATCGGGCAGCTGTATGTCTTTTCAGAAATGCACATGTCTTCTTAAGCATGTCATTGTGTTTGCTTTTAATAAGATAGGCAATAAACTCATAACCTTTAGACAAATGAGCATCTGTAAATTCAGATTTCACTATTTCAGAGTTAGCCAGACCATGATTGAGCTTAAGGATTGTGCTGCGGATGCAGCCTGTGCAGTTCCGGGAGAAAGTCACTGTCTTGGGCAATGCGGTCTGGTATCAGGTAAGCACTATTGAAAGCCTCACACTTTTGGGGGGTCTGAAGCCTTGTGCTGTCAATGCAATCTGGTTCAAGTACAATCCGAATGCATTTTCAAAGCAGTACTTCATCAGATATGGTTATCTCAAGCTTACAGTTCGCGGGCAGATATGACTTCGATTTGTTCTTGCTAGCAGAACCCCTACAGGCCAAACTATGCGTTAAGCACTATTTTCCACAGCAACCCTTGCAGACAGAAAAACAATACTTACAATAACTTCTGGCATTTAATTTTTAATTTCCTTTATATCTCTTTTGTCTGTTTGTTTGCCCTTTTTAACTCTGACATGCCATCTTGCTCACATTGATGGAGCATACCTGTTTTTGTTTAGAGCCAAGTCCCCAGCTGCTCGAGTTTGCCGTGTCGATAATGAGAAAGCCATGGCATGATGTCTCCTCTATGTGTTTCCTTATCTCAGTGTTGAACATAATTGCCAGTTTCAGGGGCCTAAACATTTTATTTTATTAAAGGTCTGGATGATCCTTGCCTGACTGCGGGTTTGTGTACACCTCAATCCGACTCTGTGTCCTGAACAGAGGCCGCAGTGGTGCAGCGCTTGTGGACGATCCATCAACATCCTGAAAGGTCAACACTACACCAAGCTGGGAAAATTGATCCTGATAGTCATCCCCAGGTAGTGGAATGAATGTACACTGAACTACAGAGGAATCACACCCAAATGACTTTCCTGCCACGACATTAGTGTGGCCACTCGCGTAGGAATTCCTTAGCAAACGTGCTCTTTTGCATGGTGACTGTGGGCATTTTTGCAAAACTTACGCTTTCAACACTGGATTTTAAAGAGAATACTTAATAAAATGTCGCTAACAGGACTTATTTATATGAGAGAGACTATCTGGATGCGCATTAAGTGTCACTTTGTGTCGTAAGCTGTTGAAGGAGCGCTTTGCGCCTTTTTAAGTGTTAATTTTGGGTAGCCGGCTTGTATCGGCTTGAAAGCTGCAAATTATGCCTCTCATCATAATAGCATTAATTTTTGTAATTGCAATGTGTATGTTTAGATTGTAAGTGAAGCTTTTAATAATAATTTTCTTAAAAAACATGATTTTATATGCTGTCAGTGAGTTTTTTATTGAAAAAAATGCTTAAAATTAAAAAAAAGTCTCCTATTTCATCAAGAAAAGTACACTGATTCACAATCAATACATTTATTTGGGCCTTTTGCTGATATATTGGTGAATTTCGCATGCAATGATACCAGTTTTTGCCATAAAAGTTACGCGTAACAATAATTGGAGACACAAAATCAGCTGTCGTCACTTAGACTAAAAATCATGCATTCCGACTTGACTGCGGCCAATTTAGTCACCGCTTTAAATGGCCATTTTAAGGCCTTTACCCCCATCCGAATGCACTGAAATTGCATATTCATTGTGGAAATAGTTGAAATCTCATGTGGAGAAAGTTTGAAAAAGATGGGACAAAGTTGAGTTCCCTTAAAGGTTACATTACACTAAATCATTGTGTATCCCTCCGTGGTCCATTCGAAAGTAGTGCCTATTTCTAAAGAGTTCCTTTTCTCTTCTTGAATATAAGCCATTTAACAATGTGAGACATGTCTTTTGTGGTTATTTGTAATATCCTGTATGTGTCTGGAGTACTTTGATGCCTTGGATTGGAAGCTAACTTAAAAGATGAACTTTTGAGGGTGTGTTTTCTATTGTGTGGGGCTTTTGTCGAAATTAGGATTCCGAAACGCGTTTTTCTACGGTGGGTTCATTCGACAGCGATTTACTTTCTTAGAAGTTGCGAGACGGTATGTTTTTGATTGCAATTATTGGAAGATGACAGATCCATCTTTAAAATTATACCAGGTTCGGAAAAATTGATACGTCGGAAAGGCAATAAAAATGCTGTGAAAGTTGTCAGTTTTATAATGGGACCCTATGGGAATCGGAATTAGTGTAATATAACCTTTAAAAAGCACATTACTGCAATGTCAAGGTCACATGGATTCGTCTGCAAGCGAGACAAGTAGAAAATGAATTTTAATGAATGTTTTGATGATTTGGGTGCTAAAATAGATGAGAGATGTCAATATTTTGGTCCAAATGGATGTTTTAGGTGGTTTTGGACTGTTCCGGATGGGTGGGGGACCTGGTATGGACAAGTAAGGGTAACATTTCCAACAAATCTTAAATGTAAATATTATTATGTCCCTAGATTGAAGTTTCAGGTGGAGAGCAAGATGAAAAATATGCCAAATTACATGCATGCAGCCCATTTATGCCATTTTTCTCTTTGTTTGTAGGCCTGACCGTTTGTCCTTGAGCCGTAGATGGTCAACAATCCGCTAGCTGTCTTGCTCTGACTGGTGCACTGGACATGATTTCAATGTGAGTCATCATACTGATTGTTTAATTAACACATGAATTTCAGTTTGTTCGTTAAAGTACTAACTTAGCTGTGTATTTACAGTGGACGTAGTGGTGCGCAGCAGGTGGTAGACTAGGTATTTCCATAAATACACTATGTTTACAGAATTGCGGCCAGTGGAGCAACATAGCTGATGAGTTAATAGCACTAGTTCTTCAGACAAATAACTTTATTTTCAACCTATAAAGCATATTTAGCTGTAGGTGGGGCCATTTAGCTGTAAGATCTGGCTTTTGTTCTGTTAAGCCCTTAGAGTAATGAATTTCAGAGTGAAGACCATAGCGCCTTTTCCTAGTCAAGTATCGGGCAGCTGTATGTCTTTTCAGAAATGCACATGTCTTCTTAAGCATGTCATTGTGTTTGCTTTTAATAAGATAGGCAATAAACTCATAACCTTTAGACAAATGAGCATCTGTAAATTCAGATTTCACTATTTCAGAGTTAGCCAGACCATGATTGAGCTTAAGGATTGTGCTGCGGATGCAGCCTGTGCAGTTCCGGGAGAAAGTCACTGTCTTGGGCAATGCGGTCTGGTATCAGGTAAGCACTATTGAAAGCCTCACACTTTTGGGGGGTCTGAAGCCTTGTGCTGTCAATGCGATCTGGTTCAAGTACAATCAGAATGCATTTTCAAAGCAGTACTTCATCAGATATGGTTATCTCAAGCTTACAGTTCGCGGGCAGATATGACTTCGATTTGTTCTTGCTAGCAGAACCCCTACAGGCCAAACTATGCGTTAAGCACTATTTTCCACAGCAACCCTTGCAGACAGAAAAACAATACTTACAATAACTTCTGGCATTTAATTTTTAATTTCCTTTATATCTCTTTTGTCTGTTTGTTTGCCCTTTTTAACTCTGACATGCCATCTTGCTCACATTGATGGAGCATACCTGTTTTTGTTTAGAGCCAAGTCCCCAGCTGCTCGAGTTTGCCGTGTCGATAATGAGAAAGCCATGGCATGATGTCTCCTCTATGTGTTTCCTTATCTCAGTGTTGAACATAATTGCCAGTTTCAGGGGCCTAAACATTTTATTTTATTAAAGGTCTGGATGATCCTTGCCTGACTGCGGGTTTGTGTACACCTCAATCCGACTCTGTGTCCTGAACAGAGGCCGCAGTGGTGCAGCGCTTGTGGACGATCCATCAACATCCTGAAAGGTCAACACTACACCAAGCTGGGAAAATTGATCCTGATAGTCATCCCCAGGTAGTGGAATGAATGTACACTGAACTACAGAGGAATCACACCCAAATGACTTTCCTGCCACGACATTAGTGTGGCCACTCGCGTAGGAATTCCTTAGCAAACGTGCTCTTTTGCATGGTGACTGTGGGCATTTTTGCAAAACTTACGCTTTCAACACTGGATTTTAAAGAGAATACTTAATAAAATGTCGCTAACAGGACTTATTTATATGAGAGAGACTATCTGGATGCGCATTAAGTGTCACTTTGTGTCGTAAGCTGTTGAAGGAGCGCTTTGCGCCTTTTTAAGTGTTAATTTTGGGTAGCCGGCTTGTATCGGCTTGAAAGCTGCAAATTATGCCTCTCATCATAATAGCATTAATTTTTGTAATTGCAATGTGTATGTTTAGATTGTAAGTGAAGCTTTTAATAATAATTTTCTTAAAAAACATGATTTTATATGCTGTCAGTGAGTTTTTTATTGAAAAAAATGCTTAAAATTAAAAAAAAGTCTCCTATTTCATCAAGAAAAGTACACTGATTCACAATCAATACATTTATTTGGGCCTTTTGCTGATATATTGGTGAATTTCGCATGCAATGATACCAGTTTTTGCCATAAAAGTTACGCGTAACAATAATTGGAGACACAAAATCAGCTGTCGTCACTTAGACTAAAAATCATGCATTCCGACTTGACTGCGGCCAATTTAGTCACCGCTTTAAATGGCCATTTTAAGGCCTTTACCCCCATCCGAATGCACTGAAATTGCATATTCATTGTGGAAATAGTTGAAATCTCATGTGGAGAAAGTTTGAAAAAGATGGGACAAAGTTGAGTTCCCTTAAAGGTTACATTACACTAAATCATTGTGTATCCCTCCGTGGTCCATTCGAAAGTAGTGCCTATTTCTAAAGAGTTCCTTTTCTCTTCTTGAATATAAGCCATTTAACAATGTGAGACATGTCTTTTGTGGTTATTTGTAATATCCTGTATGTGTCTGGAGTACTTTGATGCCTTGGATTGGAAGCTAACTTAAAAGATGAACTTTTGAGGGTGTGTTTTCTATTGTGTGGGGCTTTTGTCGAAATTAGGATTCCGAAACGCGTTTTTCTACGGTGGGTTCATTCGACAGCGATTTACTTTCTTAGAAGTTGCGAGACGGTATGTTTTTGATTGCAATTATTGGAAGATGACAGATCCATCTTTAAAATTATACCAGGTTCGGAAAAATTGATACGTCGGAAAGGCAATAAAAATGCTGTGAAAGTTGTCAGTTTTATAATGGGACCCTATGGGAATCGGAATTAGTGTAATATAACCTTTAAAAAGCACATTTACTGCAATGTCAAGGTCACATGGATTCGTCTGCAAGCGAGACAAGTAGAAAATGAATTTTAATGAATGTTTTGATGATTTGGGTGCTAAAATAGATGAGAGATGTCAATATTTTGGTCCAAATGGATGTTTAGGTGGTTTTGGACTGTTCCGGATGGGTGGGGGACCTGGTATGGACAAGTAAGGGTAACATTTCCAACAAATCTTAAATGTAAATATTATTATGTCCCTAGATTGAAGTTTCAGGTGGAGAGCAAGATGAAAAATATGCCAAATTACATGCATGCAGCCCATTTATGCCATTTTTCTCTTTGTTTGTAGGCCTGACCGTTTGTCCTTGAGCCGTAGATGGTCAACAATCCGCTAGCTGTCTTGCTCTGACTGGTGCACTGGACATGATTTCAATGTGAGTCATCATACTGATTGTTTAATTAACACATGAATTTCAGTTTGTTCGTTAAAGTACTAACTTAGCTGTGTATTTACAGTGGACGTAGTGGTGCGCAGCAGGTGGTAGACTAGGTATTTCCATAAATACACTATGTTTACAGAATTGCGGCCAGTGGAGCAACATAGCTGATGAGTTAATAGCACTAGTTCTTCAGACAAATAACTTTATTTTCAACCTATAAAGCATATTTAGCTGTAGGTGGGGCCATTTAGCTGTAAGATCTGGCTTTTGTTCTGTTAAGCCCTTAGAGTAATGAATTTCAGAGTGAAGACCATAGCGCCTTTTCCTAGTCAAGTATCGGGCAGCTGTATGTCTTTTCAGAAATGCACATGTCTTCTTAAGCATGTCATTGTGTTTGCTTTTAATAAGATAGGCAATAAACTCATAACCTTTAGACAAATGAGCATCTGTAAATTCAGATTTCACTATTTCAGAGTTAGCCAGACCATGATTGAGCTTAAGGATTGTGCTGCGGATGCAGCCTGTGCAGTTCCGGGAGAAAGTCACTGTCTTGGGCAATGCGGTCTGGTATCAGGTAAGCACTATTGAAAGCCTCAC
Source organism: Dreissena polymorpha (assembly GCF_020536995.1). Classification (NCBI taxonomy): domain Eukaryota; kingdom Metazoa; phylum Mollusca; class Bivalvia; order Myida; family Dreissenidae; genus Dreissena; species Dreissena polymorpha. The sequence goes on from NC_068362.1 coordinate 7,049,097, forward strand.
ACTTTTGGGGGGTCTGAAGCCTTGTGCTGTCAATGCAATCTGGTTCAAGTACAATCCGAATGCATTTTCAAAGCAGTACTTCATCAGATATGGTTATCTCAAGCTTACAGTTCGCGGGCAGATATGACTTCGATTTGTTCTTGCTAGCAGAACCCCTACAGGCCAAACTATGCGTTAAGCACTATTTTCCACAGCAACCCTTGCAGACAGAAAAACAATACTTACAATAACTTCTGGCATTTAATTTTTAATTTCCTTTATATCTCTTTTGTCTGTTTGTTTGCCCTTTTTAACTCTGACATGCCATCTTGCTCACATTGATGGAGCATACCTGTTTTTGTTTAGAGCCAAGTCCCCAGCTGCTCGAGTTTGCCGTGTCGATAATGAGAAAGCCATGGCATGATGTCTCCTCTATGTGTTTCCTTATCTCAGTGTTGAACATAATTGCCAGTTTCAGGGGCCTAAACATTTTATTTTATTAAAGGTCTGGATGATCCTTGCCTGACTGCGGGTTTGTGTACACCTCAATCCGACTCTGTGTCCTGAACAGAGGCCGCAGTGGTGCAGCGCTTGTGGACGATCCATCAACATCCTGAAAGGTCAACACTACACCAAGCTGGGAAAATTGATCCTGATAGTCATCCCCAGGTAGTGGAATGAATGTACACTGAACTACAGAGGAATCACACCCAAATGACTTTCCTGCCACGACATTAGTGTGGCCACTCGCGTAGGAATTCCTTAGCAAACGTGCTCTTTTGCATGGTGACTGTGGGCATTTTTGCAAAACTTACGCTTTCAACACTGGATTTTAAAGAGAATACTTAATAAAATGTCGCTAACAGGACTTATTTATATGAGAGAGACTATCTGGATGCGCATTAAGTGTCACTTTGTGTCGTAAGCTGTTGAAGGAGCGCTTTGCGCCTTTTTAAGTGTTAATTTTGGGTAGCCGGCTTGTATCGGCTTGAAAGCTGCAAATTATGCCTCTCATCATAATAGCATTAATTTTTGTAATTGCAATGTGTATGTTTAGATTGTAAGTGAAGCTTTTAATAATAATTTTCTTAAAAAACATGATTTTATATGCTGTCAGTGAGTTTTTTATTGAAAAAAATGCTTAAAATTAAAAAAAAGTCTCCTATTTCATCAAGAAAAGTACACTGATTCACAATCAATACATTTATTTGGGCCTTTTGCTGATATATTGGTGAATTTCGCATGCAATGATACCAGTTTTTGCCATAAAAGTTACGCGTAACAATAATTGGAGACACAAAATCAGCTGTCGTCACTTAGACTAAAAATCATGCATTCCGACTTGACTGCGGCCAATTTAGTCACCGCTTTAAATGGCCATTTTAAGGCCTTTACCCCCATCCGAATGCACTGAAATTGCATATTCATTGTGGAAATAGTTGAAATCTCATGTGGAGAAAGTTTGAAAAAGATGGGACAAAGTTGAGTTCCCTTAAAGGTTACATTACACTAAATCATTGTGTATCCCTCCGTGGTCCATTCGAAAGTAGTGCCTATTTCTAAAGAGTTCCTTTTCTCTTCTTGAATATAAGCCATTTAACAATGTGAGACATGTCTTTTGTGGTTATTTGTAATATCCTGTATGTGTCTGGAGTACTTTGATGCCTTGGATTGGAAGCTAACTTAAAAGATGAACTTTTGAGGGTGTGTTTTCTATTGTGTGGGGCTTTTGTCGAAATTAGGATTCCGAAACGCGTTTTTCTACGGTGGGTTCATTCGACAGCGATTTACTTTCTTAGAAGTTGCGAGACGGTATGTTTTTGATTGCAATTATTGGAAGATGACAGATCCATCTTTAAAATTATACCAGGTTCGGAAAAATTGATACGTCGGAAAGGCAATAAAAATGCTGTGAAAGTTGTCAGTTTTATAATGGGACCCTATGGGAATCGGAATTAGTGTAATATAACCTTTAAAAAGCACATTACTGCAATGTCAAGGTCACATGGATTCGTCTGCAAGCGAGACAAGTAGAAAATGAATTTTAATGAATGTTTTGATGATTTGGGTGCTAAAATAGATGAGAGATGTCAATATTTTGGTCCAAATGGATGTTTTAGGTGGTTTTGGACTGTTCCGGATGGGTGGGGGACCTGGTATGGACAAGTAAGGGTAACATTTCCAACAAATCTTAAATGTAAATATTATTATGTCCCTAGATTGAAGTTTCAGGTGGAGAGCAAGATGAAAAATATGCCAAATTACATGCATGCAGCCCATTTATGCCATTTTTCTCTTTGTTTGTAGGCCTGACCGTTTGTCCTTGAGCCGTAGATGGTCAACAATCCGCTAGCTGTCTTGCTCTGACTGGTGCACTGGACATGATTTCAATGTGAGTCATCATACTGATTGTTTAATTAACACATGAATTTCAGTTTGTTCGTTAAAGTACTAACTTAGCTGTGTATTTACAGTGGACGTAGTGGTGCGCAGCAGGTGGTAGACTAGGTATTTCCATAAATACACTATGTTTACAGAATTGCGGCCAGTGGAGCAACATAGCTGATGAGTTAATAGCACTAGTTCTTCAGACAAATAACTTTATTTTCAACCTATAAAGCATATTTAGCTGTAGGTGGGGCCATTTAGCTGTAAGATCTGGCTTTTGTTCTGTTAAGCCCTTAGAGTAATGAATTTCAGAGTGAAGACCATAGCGCCTTTTCCTAGTCAAGTATCGGGCAGCTGTATGTCTTTTCAGAAATGCACATGTCTTCTTAAGCATGTCATTGTGTTTGCTTTTAATAAGATAGGCAATAAACTCATAACCTTTAGACAAATGAGCATCTGTAAATTCAGATTTCACTATTTCAGAGTTAGCCAGACCATGATTGAGCTTAAGGATTGTGCTGCGGATGCAGCCTGTGCAGTTCCGGGAGAAAGTCACTGTCTTGGGCAATGCGGTCTGGTATCAGGTAAGCACTATTGAAAGCCTCACACTTTTGGGGGGTCTGAAGCCTTGTGCTGTCAATGCGATCTGGTTCAAGTACAATCAGAATGCATTTTCAAAGCAGTACTTCATCAGATATGGTTATCTCAAGCTTACAGTTCGCGGGCAGATATGACTTCGATTTGTTCTTGCTAGCAGAACCCCTACAGGCCAAACTATGCGTTAAGCACTATTTTCCACAGCAACCCTTGCAGACAGAAAAACAATACTTACAATAACTTCTGGCATTTAATTTTTAATTTCCTTTATATCTCTTTTGTCTGTTTGTTTGCCCTTTTTAACTCTGACATGCCATCTTGCTCACATTGATGGAGCATACCTGTTTTTGTTTAGAGCCAAGTCCCCAGCTGCTCGAGTTTGCCGTGTCGATAATGAGAAAGCCATGGCATGATGTCTCCTCTATGTGTTTCCTTATCTCAGTGTTGAACATAATTGCCAGTTTCAGGGGCCTAAACATTTTATTTTATTAAAGGTCTGGATGATCCTTGCCTGACTGCGGGTTTGTGTACACCTCAATCCGACTCTGTGTCCTGAACAGAGGCCGCAGTGGTGCAGCGCTTGTGGACGATCCATCAACATCCTGAAAGGTCAACACTACACCAAGCTGGGAAAATTGATCCTGATAGTCATCCCCAGGTAGTGGAATGAATGTACACTGAACTACAGAGGAATCACACCCAAATGACTTTCCTGCCACGACATTAGTGTGGCCACTCGCGTAGGAATTCCTTAGCAAACGTGCTCTTTTGCATGGTGACTGTGGGCATTTTTGCAAAACTTACGCTTTCAACACTGGATTTTAAAGAGAATACTTAATAAAATGTCGCTAACAGGACTTATTTATATGAGAGAGACTATCTGGATGCGCATTAAGTGTCACTTTGTGTCGTAAGCTGTTGAAGGAGCGCTTTGCGCCTTTTTAAGTGTTAATTTTGGGTAGCCGGCTTGTATCGGCTTGAAAGCTGCAAATTATGCCTCTCATCATAATAGCATTAATTTTTGTAATTGCAATGTGTATGTTTAGATTGTAAGTGAAGCTTTTAATAATAATTTTCTTAAAAAACATGATTTTATATGCTGTCAGTGAGTTTTTTATTGAAAAAAATGCTTAAAATTAAAAAAAAGTCTCCTATTTCATCAAGAAAAGTACACTGATTCACAATCAATACATTTATTTGGGCCTTTTGCTGATATATTGGTGAATTTCGCATGCAATGATACCAGTTTTTGCCATAAAAGTTACGCGTAACAATAATTGGAGACACAAAATCAGCTGTCGTCACTTAGACTAAAAATCATGCATTCCGACTTGACTGCGGCCAATTTAGTCACCGCTTTAAATGGCCATTTTAAGGCCTTTACCCCCATCCGAATGCACTGAAATTGCATATTCATTGTGGAAATAGTTGAAATCTCATGTGGAGAAAGTTTGAAAAAGATGGGACAAAGTTGAGTTCCCTTAAAGGTTACATTACACTAAATCATTGTGTATCCCTCCGTGGTCCATTCGAAAGTAGTGCCTATTTCTAAAGAGTTCCTTTTCTCTTCTTGAATATAAGCCATTTAACAATGTGAGACATGTCTTTTGTGGTTATTTGTAATATCCTGTATGTGTCTGGAGTACTTTGATGCCTTGGATTGGAAGCTAACTTAAAAGATGAACTTTTGAGGGTGTGTTTTCTATTGTGTGGGGCTTTTGTCGAAATTAGGATTCCGAAACGCGTTTTTCTACGGTGGGTTCATTCGACAGCGATTTACTTTCTTAGAAGTTGCGAGACGGTATGTTTTTGATTGCAATTATTGGAAGATGACAGATCCATCTTTAAAATTATACCAGGTTCGGAAAAATTGATACGTCGGAAAGGCAATAAAAATGCTGTGAAAGTTGTCAGTTTTATAATGGGACCCTATGGGAATCGGAATTAGTGTAATATAACCTTTAAAAAGCACATTAACTGCAATGTCAAGGTCACATGGATTCGTCTGCAAGCGAGACAAGTAGAAAATGAATTTTAATGAATGTTTTGATGATTTAGGTGCTAAAATAGATGAGAGATGTCAATATTTTGGTCCAAATGGATGTTTTAGGTGGTTTTGGACTGTTCCGGATGGGTGGGGGATCTGGTATGGACAAGTAAGGGTAACATTTCCAACAAATCTTAAATGTAAATATATTATGTCCCTAGATTGAAGTTTCAGGTGGAGAGCAAGAAAAATATGCCAAATTACATGCATGCAGCCCATTTATGCCATTTTTCTCTTTGTTTGTAGGCCTGACCGTTTGTCCTTGAGCCGTAGATGGTCAACAATCCGCTAGCTGTCTTGCTCTGACTGGTGCACTGGACATGATTTCAATGTGAGTCATCATACTGATTGTTTAATTAACACATGAATTTCAGTTTGTTCGTTAAAGTACTAACTTAGCTGTGTCTTTACAGTGGACGTAATGGTGCGCAGCAGGTGGTAGACTAGGTATTTCCATAAATACACTATGTTTACAGAATTGCGGCCAGTGGAGCAACATAGCTGATGAGTTAATAGCACTAGTTCTTCAGACAAATAACTTTATTTTCAACCTATAAAGCATATTTAGCTGTAGGTGGGGCCATTTAGCTGTAAGATCTGGCTTTTGTTCTGTTAAGCCCTTAGAGTAATGAATTTCAGAGTGAAGACCATAGCGCCTTTTCCTAGTCAAGTATCGGGCAGCTGTATGTCTTTTCAGAAATGCACATGTCTTCTTAAGCATGTCATTGTGTTTGCTTTTAATAAGATAGTCACTAAACTCATAACCTTTAGACAAATGAGCATCTGTAAATTCAGATTTCACTATTTCAGAGTTAGCCAGACCATGATTGAGCTTAAGGATTGTGCTGCGGATGCAGCCTGTGCAGTTCCGGGAGAAAGTCACTGTCTTGGGCAATGCGGTCTGGTATCAGGTAAGCACTATTGAAAGCCTCACACTTTTGGGGGGTCTGAAGCCTTGTGCTGTCAATGCGATCTGGTTCAAGTACAATCAGAATGCATTTTCAAAGCAGTACTTCATCAGATATGGTTATCTCAAGCTTACAGTTCGCGGGCAGATATGACTTCGATTTGTTCTTGCTAGCAGAACCCCTACAGGCCAAACTATGCGTTAAGCACTATTTTCCACAGCAACCCTTGCAGACAGAAAAACAATACTTACAATAACTTCTGGCATTTAATTTTTAATTTCCTTTATATCTCTTTTGTCTGTTTGTTTGCCCTTTTTAACTCTGACATGCCATCTTGCTCACATTGATGGAGCATACCTGTTTTTGTTTAGAGCCAAGTCCCCAGCTGCTCGAGTTTGCCGTGTCGATAATGAGAAGCCATGGCATGATGTCTCCTCTATGTGTTTCCTTATCTCAGTGTTGAACATAATTGCCAGTTTCAGGGGCCTAAACATTTTATTTTATTAAAGGTCTGGATGATCCTTGCCTGACTGTGGGTTTGTGTACACCTCAATCCGACTCTTTGTCCTGAACAGAGGCCGCAGTGGTGCAGCGCTTGTGGACGATCCATCAACATCCTGAAAGGTCAACACTACACCAAGCTGGGAAAATTGATCCTGATAGTCATCCCCAGGTAGTGGAATGAATGTACACTGAACTACAGAGGAATCACACCCAAATGACTTTCCTGCCACGACATTAGTGTGGCCACTCGCGTAGGAATTCCTTAGCAAACGTGCTCTTTTGCATGGTGACTGTGGGCATTTTTGCAAAACTTACGCTTTCAACACTGGATTTTAAAGAGAATACTTAATAAAATGTCGCTAACAGGACTTATTTATATGAGAGAGACTATCTGGATGCGCATTAAGTGTCACTTTGTGTCGTAAGCTGTTGAAGGAGCGCTTTGCGCCTTTTTAAGTGTTAATTTTGGGTAGCCGGCTTGTATCGGCTTGAAAGCTGCAAATTATGCCTCTCATCATAATAGCATTAATTTTTGTAATTGCAATGTGTATGTTTAGATTGTAAGTGAAGCTTTTAATAATAATTTTCTTAAAAAACATGATTTTATATGCTGTCAGTGAGTTTTTTATTGAAAAAAATGCTTAAAATTAAAAAAAAGTCTCCTATTTCATCAAGAAAAGTACACTGATTCACAATCAATACATTTATTTGGGCCTTTTGCTGATATATTGGTGAATTTCGCATGCAATGATACCAGTTTTTGCCATAAAAGTTACGCGTAACAATAATTGGAGACACAAAATCAGCTGTCGTCACTTAGACTAAAAATCATGCATTCCGACTTGACTGCGGCCAATTTAGTCACCGCTTTAAATGGCCATTTTAAGGCCTTTACCCCCATCCGAATGCACTGAAATTGCATATTCATTGTGGAAATAGTTGAAATCTCATGTGGAGAAAGTTTGAAAAAGATGGGACAAAGTTGAGTTCCCTTAAAGGTTACATTACACTAAATCATTGTGTATCCCTCCGTGGTCCATTCGAAAGTAGTGCCTATTTCTAAAGAGTTCCTTTTCTCTTCTTGAATATAAGCCATTTAACAATGTGAGACATGTCTTTTGTGGTTATTTGTAATACCCTGTATGTGTCTGGAGTACTTTGATGCCTTGGATTGGAAGCTAACTTAAAAGATGAACTTTTGAGAGTGTGTTTTCTATTGTGTGGGGCTTTTGTCGAAATTAGGATTCCGAAACGCGTTTTTCTACGGTGGGTTCATTCGACAGCGATTTACTTTCTTAGAAGTTGCGAGACGGTATGTTTTTGATTGCAATTATTGGAAGATGACAGATCCATCTTTAAAATTATACCAGGTTCGGAAAAATTGATACGTCGGAAAGGCAATAAAAATGCTGTGAAAGTTGTCAGTTTTATAATGGGACCCTATGGGAATCGGAATTAGTGTAATATAACCTTTATTCATGACAGACAACTTCTACTTTTTACGACGAATTTTGTCATATCATTTTTGAGATAAAATGTGAACAGTTAATGTCAAACTTGTTATATATTATTGAAATAGGATAGGAAGTCCTTTACATTTTTGTTTTACCAACTATTATAAGATAGGTAAGTTAAGAAATTCTCCGATTGCGTATAAATGTTAAACTAGCTATATATTCGGGCACTTTGAAGTTCGGATCACTTTGAATTAGTCTCTTACTTACATGAAGTGCTGCAACAATGCGCCAAAATCGTATTGAAATATATTGTCAGTTCAAAAACCCGTACTTAAATATATTGCTCACTTGTACCAGAATTATAACTCGCCAGCTAATCACCAAAACCAACTTAATTACATGAATATAACCTTTGTTTAGGTTCTAGTAATACCCCAGGGCTTTCCTTAGACCTCAAATGACTCTTGGGACCAAATTTTCAAGAGTCAAAATCAAATTTGTATGAGTCATCATTTTAACGCAGGAGAGTCAATGATCATTTGTACTTTAAGCAAATTACTGAGATATAATATATAAAAAGCAACAAATTTACAAATATCTAAACATTTATTTCTTATATTCCAGTCAATAAAAGAGATAATGCAAACATACATTGTGACCAACATTGTGAGCATAGAGAAATCTAGCTAAAGAAACTTCAGCGTACAGTTTATATAGTATTGACATACCTGTACGCTGATGCTAACCCCGTATCGAAAGTCAACCAGAGTCGTAACATATTTATGTCACGCTATAAATCAAAGAATGCTCATTTTCTTGGATACATTTCTAGATATATTGGTGAATGAATATAAATTACTGCATCGAGGAATATCTTAAGGTTCAAATGTTAAGAATGCATCTTACAATAGATGAAAATAACTCTCATCAGTCGGAAATTCACAATTTTGACGCCATTGTCACTTTGTCACGTGACGAGTTTTCATTTGGATACTTTCGGATCGACCTTGACATTTTATGCTGAAATGGTAAACATTACTTTCGTTTTGTGAAATCTATTATTTGTGATTAACAACATACGTCTGGTGGATTATAAGACTGATTTCAGTGTGAATCAGGTACTTTAAAATAATATTCACGTTTAGTTTGTATTTAAACTACAATTTGTTTACAAAACAACCAAGAATAATCTTAAATACCAAAAAATGTCATTCTGAATTTGAAAACACCTGAGCACATGGTATGTTACTAAAAATAGAAATAACGTCATATGACCGTGAAATCTCGGGAGATTCGCATTTCAAGAAAGTCTGTTACATCGCTGTTTTTCTCGATATGTAAGAGCAAAATAGATGAATTTTAAATGTTTAAGATAGTATTTTGGGAAAGAATATACCATTTAAATGTGAAAAATGTCAATCTTTCCGATCAAGTGGTTGATTTGGACCAATAACTGCATTTAAAAGCTGTTTTGGACCGGTCTTTGTTAACTGTCAACTTTTCGGGAATTTCTGGTTGACTTTCCTTATGGGGTTGGTCCATAACTATAAAGTCGCGCCAGTCAAAAATCATAAAAAGTGACATTTAAAGTTATGGTAGCCAGAACTAAGTGAAATCAATACGAAAGAAACACTCGCACTTGTAGTGACATAATATATATCGGGGGTGTCAATTGTCCAAAATTCGAAATACGGAAAACTAAGCAGAGATTCAGAGACCGTAGGATAAAGGGAATAGAGGACAGAGCCCCTCTAGCCCTTGCTTATTGTTATTCTTTATTTTCTTTCTATGTGCAATTTCTTGTGAGTAAAATGCGAAATTTTATCAATCAGACCATCCGTAACACCGCATGTGTATTTGTCATTCTATAAAAAATATTATCAAGATCGTTAGAAATAAATTAAAATCGACGAACCATACCGTACCCGAAAACGACTGTCCGAAAACAGGTAGAGATACGTCGTTTGCGAATGAAATAAAATGTGTTTTGTTTGTCTGCAGAAATTGAAAGCCAGTAATAAGTAACCTAGCAAATACGCAATTAATATATAATTCGGTTGACATATTGTTTTAAGTATGATATTGCAGTGCTTTACTTTGCTAATAGATAATTTATAGTTGGCAGACATTAGCAACGTTCGTAGAATGGTACGGTTTTTGGAAAGTAGCGAATATGTTTCGTCAGTTACTGCTCATGACAGTGCCAGCCGTTTACCATCAAAATACCTCTTTAAACTAACTAATCGGATTTACATTTATCTCAAAATCAACCCTGGACGGCTCAAATCCGGATTTAATTATTTCATGTGCCATCTTTACCGAAGACGTGCGACAAACAAGCCGATTTTCTATGCCGTCTCAAATGGTCTATTATTACACCTATGTTGTAATCAATTAGCAGATGCAGCATCCAAATTTGTCACTTTGCCATACGGTCAGTTATACCAGTTGTATGGTTATTTTAAGCAACTCTGATGCAAAGCGTGTAAATTGACGTTGTAGACAGTACATATGCCAGCATAACTTTAGGCGTGTCTTTGAACGGAGCAAACATGGAATAAACAGGGTTGGGTACACTGTATTCAGCATTGAAAATACATTCTGACATATTCATATTGTGGAAGTATTTCTCAAAATATTGTGGATATGGATGTTATAATTATATGTTGGATATTATTAAAACTGACGTGGGTGAGTCCATTCTGTTTAAGTGGGTTTAATACATGTCGTTTCTGCAAACAGCTGATAACAAACGCTCAGATAAATAATGGAACGTTGATACACGCGTCATCGAACCAGCAGTGTTTTGATTGGTTATTACTAGATTTCTCAATGGGCAAAACTCCGCCTACTGGGCGGACTTGTGCTTCAATTATTGGAAACGGGCGATAACGGTTAGCGTCTACCAAAAGATACTCCGCCCCAAGCCAATTATCAATTGACATGATGCCTTATCTATGAATGGTTGATCCACCAATCAGCGCTCGATTAATCGGGCGCACTCGTTAGTAACGACCTGTCCGCCATTTTCTAGACAAGCTACATGTTTAGGTTCACTTTTATTCCAACGAGTTTCTTTTGTTTTCCTCTTTAAAAAAAACGATTAAAAATGGTTAAACAGTGTCAATGGTGATTATGTAACTCGGACAATCAATATCCTGACAGATTAGTTGGTGACATTGAATTTATTTCGTTTCCAAAGCCGAAAAAAGATCTTGAGAAGTGTAAGAGATGGATAAAGGCAGATCTCATTTTTAAACGAGTTTCGTTTATTTTGTTAATATTAAAAAAAACGGAAATGAATTATGGCAAAAACGGTGTAAAAAGGGTTAATGCAACTCTGACATTTGGTATCCAGAAAGATAAGTTAGATGAATTAAACTTATAACATTTCCAACGCGGCAATGCGGTCTTGACAAGAGCGAGTGGAAGCTTCAAGAATTACCGAGATCCCCTTTATAGAACATTAATTTATTTCACAAACTTGAAATGTCATATAAGCAATAACTAAGCATTATAAAGTATGTATTATGTCACATGTGCATGTAAAATAATTGAGAATTTTGGTACCCAATTCGTGTAACTTTACGTAATCCCCGTTAAAAATCGCGTATCTGTGTGTGTCAGAAACAAGTGAAAACCATTTTGTTATTATTTTAATAAAGACGTATCGATAAATGCTATTGTAAAAGAGTTATTATTACTGATATTAGTTAACCAATAAACGCGGTAACTTCGGGGAAGTCGGTACCTGCGCGAGCGTCTGATATTGGTAGCCTTATTAATTTATAATAGCCTGACCGTATTCCATTTCGTACAACGCTAATTTTATATATGAAAATGTCCAAACCTACTGTGTTGTTTTTGCGCTTTAAATTATAGTGATTGATAAATGTCCCATAAGCAATGTTTAATATGATTAATATCACTTTTATACGCAATAACATGTGGGATTGAGGTATCCACCCAGCGTCAGAAAGCGCGTAAAACTTCACCGAATTCCCAGTTATAAAGCGCTATTTTGTGTCAAATACACGGGTAGGGGGGAATGTTTCGGTAATTATTTTGTTAATAACACGGGTAAATACCGGTGAAGTGTTAATTTATTGCAAATACCACCATTACACGTAATAACGGGTTCGATTACGGTAAGCGCGCAAGCGTTTGAGAGCGTGTTTAATATACCGATTTACCCGTTATAAATAGCTGATGTTCTCTTTAATCGTATATTTTTTGCATTTGCAGAATAACTAAATGGCATCAACCCCTTTACAAGTGTAATATGGTGTTAAAGAAGTCCATAAAATCATCCGGAATATCGCATAAATCTATATGCAGTCTATAGGCAAAGAAGCCATTTTGGTGTTAGCTTGTCTAGGTTTTCTTCCCGCTGAGCCACGTGATTAAGTGGGAGGAGCGATCACTGATAAGGCGTCATGTCAATTGCTCTTAAGAACTTTTGATCTCTTTGACGCAAGTCGGTACATTCCCCCGGGTCAAATGTGACGCCTGACGTAACTTTCTCAAAACCCGGGAGCTCAGGTCAAAGGAAAGCCCTGTACCCTATTGGCAATTCTAGCTTTTTTTACAAAATGCTTTGTAAACACAATTAACTCTTTTTTGTACCCACACAAACGAAGTTTAGGGGGGTATATGGGAGTGAGATTGTCTGTCGGTCGGTCAGTCTGTCAGTTGGTCGGTCTGTATTAAGTGTCCGCTCTTTAATTCAAGTTGTTTTTGTCCGATCTTCACCAAACTTGGTCAGATGTTGTATCTAGATAATGTCTAGGTCAAGTTAGAATATGGGTCATGCCGGGTCAAAAGCTAGGTCACAGGGTCACTTAGTGCGATTCAAACATTGATCATGGTGTCCGCTCTCTAATTCAAGTAGTTTTCATTCGAGCCTCACCAAACTTTGTCAGAAGTTGTATCTAGATGATGTCTTGGCAGCGTTCGAACATGGGTCATGGCTGGTAAAAAACTAGGTCACGGGGTCACTTGGTGCATTTAAAACATTGAGCATGGTGTCCGCTTTTTTATTGAAGCAGTTTTCATCTGATCTTCACCAAACTTTCTCAGAAGTTGTATCAATATGATGTCTAGGTCAAGTGTGAATATGGGTAATGCCGGATCAAAAACTAGGTCACGGGGTCACTTGGTGCGTTTTAAACAATCAGCATGTTGTCCGCTCTCTAATTCAAGTAGTTTTCATCTGATCTTCACCAAACTTGGTCAGAAGTTGTATCTAGATGATTTTAAGGCCATGTTCAAACATTGGCCATGCCAGATCAGAAACTAGGTAATGGAGTCACTAAGTACGTTTAACACATTCAGCATGGTGCAAGCTCTCTAATTCAAGTAGTTTACATCAGATCTTCACCACACTTGGTCAGAAGTTGAATCTAGATGATGTGTAGGTCAAGTTCGAACATGGGCCATGCCGGGTCAAAAACTAGGTCACGGGTCACTTAGTGCATGTAAAACATTGAGCATGGTGTCAGCTGTTTTTTGTGAAATCAACATGCAAAATATTCTGTGTCAATGCGGCATGTGATGATAATCGTCACGTCTGTGACAAGGCTCTAGTTTGGCTTAACTTAGCATTTTGTTATGAAAGATAAGTATTGTCATTTTGTCCATTGGATATTCCCATTAAACATTAAAAATTTCTCAATGCCTTTTAAGACTAAAATATGTCCAAACAACACTTTTTCCTTGGAATTGTCTATAAAGTCAAACTCGGCGTTTGTTTCGTCTGCCATTTTGAGAACTATTATGAAAGCCGACAAGAAGAATAATTACCCAAAAGAGAAATGTGGATGTTTAAAAGCCGGTCGTGTAACTTATCAGAATGCTGTTACGTAATTTTTTTTGATCATTATTACTTCTGTTTAATATAATAACATAAATTTACATTTGTATTATGTAATTTATTGTGTTTTTTTTTCCTATTCCCATAAGCTTCATCTTAAATTGAACAGTTTGACATGCAAAAGCAGATCTTGCGGACTCCCATGTAACAACACTACTCTGTATAATAGACTTTAGAATGCTATTTTTACGTAAACAATTATTTTTACCAATCACCGATTTGTTTTGTTTACCTTGATATCATTATTTCGGATAGCTTTTCTGGACGAAATGTGGATGAATTTTTGTAGAATTTTCGTACCGGTATTGTGAAAAAATCATATCGCAATACAATATTCGGATTGCGTATTGCGATATATACCAATATACAGGTATATTGTTGCAGCACTTCTTATATGTACTATGACATACATCAAAACACATTCATTCCATATTAAACATCATTTGACACAAACACTGAAATACAGGTAGTTCAATGAGTACATCTAGGTCTCATATGCTTGAAACATTTGGTCAGCAAAAATGTTGAGTTTATTCTTTTTTTTAATATGGCCAAGCATACCCATACTACTTCCAGTTCAGTAATGCAGTACACTGATATGAGGCTTAAAGCTTTGCTGTAAAAAGGAATCTGAAAATAAACATAACTGGTTTGTGTACAGCCCATTCTTAAATGCTTTGGGCTTTGATTAGTATTTCTTATTTTCATACTCGTAGTATTGGCCCTCCTCATTGTATCGTTACTTTAAAAAAAACAACGCAGGAAGTGCTGGACAGTTTATGTTTTTCAATTTTAAGAATTTTTTAATATTTACTGTCAAATGGAAGTTAATACATGCAAATTAGGTTAAATTTTTTACAATTGTTTTAACGATTAAACTTGGGTGATTATGGCATTCCTTGTTAAATTGGAATGAAAATTTTGAACATGAACTTTTATTTCCGTTGTGCTAAAAAGAAGGTTGAAGCACTATGGGGAATCAGCTTACTGGGATAGCCCCATCTCAGATCCTACCCGTGGAGCATAACCTGACCTCTAAACTGCCTGACATGCAGTATGAAGGAAGGTAGGAAACTGTGTTGCATTAAGTTATTTTCAAGAATTATGAAGCAAAAGCAATATCATGTATAACTGATCTGATACACACATCAGATATTTAACATAAAATGTTGCAATTCATGTTATGAATTACGTATTAAAAAAACTACTGTTTGACTTGACAGAAGTTTTTTTCTGTGTGCTAATCATTTATGGTTGATCTTTTTATTTTATTAAGAACAACAAATATTAACATTACATTGTGTATTAAGAGGTTTTATGCTCCCGTTAGGGTGGTAGATAGCAGTCGCACTGTGAATCCATCATTCAGTTATGCCCTGTGTCCAGCATTCGAAATTATACATTTTCTCTATAATAACCGCTTTCTGCATTTTTTTGATGCAACACTTTCAGATATTGAGCTGATCTTGATTATTGGTAATTGAGTCTTCTTTAATGACTATAAGCAGATGAAGTGTGAGTTTTGTTATGGTCCATTGAGTTTTGGCGAAGCTGTGGGCCTCGGACTTAACCATTTTCTTTTAAATAACTTCCATGTGGCTTCGAAGCTCAGTAGGGAGCATTGAGTTTCACAAACAAAGGTCTTGTTCTTTTCAGATTTTGATATTTTTTTCATTTCTACAATGGAAAATTTATTTAGAGAACAAAATTTTAAATAGACCGTGTGAATAGGAAAGTAATTGCTGATTTTTTTTTGGATAGGAGACACGTGATTATTCATTATGAAGTTATTGATTAAAAGAATCTTAAAGGTTTCTTGTAGCTGCTGCTTTGAAAATATTAATTTCATTTTTGTATGTGAAAATTATGAACATAATGACAAAAAATAAACTTTACAGAAACAAAGAAAATCACTTAAAAATATACTGTATGCATAAAACTACTAATGTAATCAGGTTGTCAGATGCTTGTTACTTAGGTTGCATTTTATTAAACAGCAGTCGTCTTGAACAATTATTCTTGAACATTCACAAATTAGATCCACTCAGAAATAAGGTAACCGGTGATGTACAAAACTACCCATGGTAATAGTTATTAGGTAAAACTTATATTATATAGCACTCAGCAAAGATATTTAATTGGATTCCTTTTGTTAAGCTGAGTTACTATCCATATTCTCCCCATACTATCCATATTCTCCCCAGCCAATGGCGATGGAATATAGAATTGGTGTTTTCCATCAGTTTGTCCATCCAGGATATCAATTCATCAAATTTGCTTGTTAATCCCCTACCAGGGACTATATGGTTTGCCCTCTACGCGTCAGTCTGTCATTCTCTCACACTTTTCAGGATCCTGCGATAACTTTAAAAGTTCTTAATATTTTTTTGATGAAACTTGAATCATGGACAGATGGTAATATGGACACTATGCACGTCATTTCATTTATTCCTACGTCTGGTTGCTATGGCAACAAATAAACTAGAAATATTGCTGAAAATGGTGGATCCTGCGATAACTGTACAAGTTCTTCATATTTTTTCATGAAACTTGAAACATGGACAGATGGCAATATGGAGAGGTAGGGGACTTTTTTTGCTTGGCAATAGTCTTGTTGGTCATAACTTTGCATCTCTGGGAAAATGCGAGATTTACATGCCTTTACATTTCTCGCCATTTTCAGTTTGGGCAGTACCAGGTTCTTTAAGGTGGCAAAGGCAAACTCCAAGGAAGGTTACGTTGTGGTGAAGGTGTTTGTCATCCATGACCCATCCCTGCCACTGTCCAGCTACAAAAGTAGACTCGATGGTACGATAAAATTTGCTTCTCTACATGGCTCCTTTATCCTTCAACTTCTTAATTTACCATCGTACAAGCTACACATTTAAGTTGTCACCTAATGCAGTCTCATGCAAGAAGTACTAGAAACGTCGACTCAACGACAATTATAATTTACTTTAGAGCTAGCGGGAGTTGTTTTCCAGTATAATTTAGTGATTCTCTGGCTAAATATTGTTGAAGCAATCTTGAAATGTGGGCATATGATGTATATTTTCAGAAATATGTGTGACGCTTCATGAGACTTCTAATTGCCTGCCTTTCCAGAAATTTGTAGTATGTAATATTTAAATTGTACATTGGCTTTAAATTCTTTATTTATTTGATAATTTAAAATTTAATTATTATATGGGGCTAGAGGTAGATGTACACAACGAAGCCTTGGAATTTTGCCTTATACATCCTTATTTCTCCTAAATTGCCTGACTATTATCTGAATATTAAACTATATGATTCATTGTCTGGAAAGCTTTCCAATAAAGACACAATATAGCTAATAAATGCTTTGGTTTTGTTATAGGAGTCACTTTTTCGGTCTGTCGGTCTGTTTGTCAGTTTGTCTGTCTGTCACGAAATTTCATCCGATCTTCACATAAAAGACTAGCTCTTCAATTTAATTAAGCTTACTTTTGTTTTTTCCTATTAGTATTTTTATATATAATTTTATAGGAAATTGTGTATTCTTGAATCCGAAAGTTAAGCTTAATGTAATTAACGTTCATTTTATTGACGTACATTTTCCCGCATTTTAAAGTACGTTAAGTCAATGACGTAACATCCGCTTTCTGTTATTATTTGTATTATCCTGATGAAGGCGTAAGCCGAAACGTTGGTAAAAAAGGAAAGAAAAATATGTGTTTTTGTTGGATTTATCATACTATCCGATCTTCATCAAACTTGGTCAGAAGTTGTAGCTAGATGATGTCTAGGTCAGGTTTGAATATGGGTCATGCCAGGTCAAAAACTAGGTCACAGGGTCACTTAGTGTGTTTTAAATTGAAAGTTCGTCCGGACCATAACTATGCCAATTTATTGTGAGAATTTAAAATCATTTGGCACATTTGTTCACCATGATTGGATGGTGTGTTGCACAAAAGAATTACGTCTATATCTCCAAGGTCAAGGTCACACTTTGAGTTGAAAGGTAAAAAATGGCCATAAATGAGCTTGTCCGGGCCAATACTTTGTTGTTCATTGTGAGATTTAAAAATCATTTGGCACATATGTTCACCATCATTGAACGGTGAGTCACGGAAAAGAATGACGTCGTATCTTCAAGAACAAGGTCACACATTGAGTTCAAAGGTCAAAAATGGCCATAAATGAGCTTGTTCTGGCCATTACTATGTCGTTCATTGTGAGATTTTAGAATCATTTGCCACATTTGTTCACCATTATTGGACGGTGTGTCGCACGAAAGAATTACATCGATATCTCCAAGGTCAAGGTCACACTTTGAGTTCAAAGGTCAAAAAAGGTCATAAATGAGCTTGTCGGGGCCATAACTATGTCATTTATTGTGAGATTTTAAATCATTTGGCTCTTTTGTTCACCATCATAGGACGGTGTGTCGCGCAAAAGAATTACATCGATATCTCCAAGGTCAAGGTCACACTTTTAGTTCAAAGGTCAAAAATTGCTATAAATGATCTTGTCTGGGCCATAACTGTGTCATTCATTGTGAGATTTTAAAATGACTCTGTACATTAATTTTGTTCACAGTCATTGGACGGCGTGTCATGTGAAAGAATTAAAGAGTTCAAAGGTCAAAATGGCTATAAATGATATGGCATAATAATTCTTAAAAATCGCCATAAATTAGATTCTCTTGGTTATGAAGACAGCATGCAACATAGTCTGTGTCAATGCGGCACGTAGGGGTATACGTCACGTCTGTGACAAAGCTCTAGTTTCACCATGTCTCAGAAAGATAAGTTCTGGTCTGTATATACATGTAATGATTGAGTAGTTAAATCATAATACAATTAAAACGTATTATCATTTATGAAATTGTTTAATGAATAATTCTGGGCCTGGTGTGAGGTTTGGGGCTCCTCATAACTTTTTTAAACAATAAAATGATTTGCAATGACCATTAATAGGGGTGACACCAGTTTTCCTCTTTTTTGTTTGTTGTGTTACTGTGTATCTTGTCTACTATTTTTGTTTTGTTATTTTTTTGGCAATTTTTTTTCCTTGCCATAAAATAAATGAAGGACTGCATTGTGTTAGAACTTTCTCTCCTGCTGATGCACCTTAAGGTTTATTTTACATATATATGCACTTAACAGTACACTTAAATGTACCAGTAAATTTAGCCCTTCCCTATACAAAAGGCTTTAAACTTGTGTTGTGATTGGTAACACAATCTTTTTCTATGGCCATTTCCCCCCCTACCTTTAAATCTGATTCAAGTATGGCAGTTATCAGTTACTGGAATAAGTATGCACACTAAGTACTAGTACTGGTAAACTAGCTGTCCTAGGAAAAGTGTGAATGGACAACTGACTGCCATGATATGACTTTAATACTGTTGAAAAAGTGGAAAACATGAACAACTAAACAACAAACATAAAACTCCAGGACAGCAGTTTCAGTAATTTTCCAAAAAGCCCTGTATAGTTTACTCCAGAATTATTATATTATATTAATTACATAACAGGATATTAACCCTATTATTGTAATATACATAGTAAATTGACATGACTTCATAAGACAATAGACTACTTTTTCCAAAAAAAAGGTTCAGTACAACTTCCACTTTAAATGTTAAACATTAAATTTCATTACAAAGCAACAAGACAAGGCAGCGCTGTTGTTCCATCAATACGTGAAGGACAGTCTGCATGACCGCATCAGCACCCGACCTCTCCTCAACTTGATAGAGAAGAAATGGATTGCATGTCAGCTCCTTTGTGCTCTTAACCAGTGCCATAAATTAAAGGTATTTAGTATTTAGAAGTCCATAGTACATGTAGTTCAATAATAAGCCCTTAACTGCTTAGATACGCATTTTTAGCTCACCTGAGCACAACGTGCTCATTGTGAACTTTTGTGATTGCTTTTTGTACGTCGTCCGTCGTGCATTGTGCGTCTTGCGTTGTGCGGCGTCAACATTTGCCTTGTTTACTACCACAACGTGCTCATTGTGAACTTTTGTGATCGCTTTTTGTCCGTCGTCCGTCGTGCATTGTGCGTCGTGCATTGTGCGTCTTGCGTTGTGCGGCGTCAACATTTGCCTTGTGTACTCTTTAGAGGCCACATTTATTGTCCAATCTTCATGAAATTCGTCAGAAGATTGGTCGTAATGATATCTTGGATGAGTTCGAAAATGGTTACGTTTGCTTAAAAAACATGCCTGCCAATGGGCGGGGCATATTTCCTTTTATGGCTATATATGGCTATAGTAAAATCTTGTTAACACTCTAGAGGCAACATTTATTGTCCAATCTTCATGAAACTTAGTAAGAGGATTCATCTCAATATTATCTTCAACGAGTTTGAAAATGATGCCGGTTGGTTGAAAAACATGGCCACCACGGGGCGGGGCATTTTTCCTTATATGGCTATAAAAAAAACCTTGTTAACACTATAGAGGCCACATTTATTGTCTAATCTTGATGAAATATGGTCAGAAGATTTGTCGTGATGATATTTTGGATAAGATCGAAAATGGTTTTGGTTGCATTAAAAACATGGCCACCAGGGGCAGGGCATTTTTCCTTATATGGCTATATACATGTATGGCTATAGTAAAACCATGTTAACACTCTAGAAACCACATTTATTGTCCAATCTTCATGAAATTTGGTCAGAAGATTGGTCTCAATAATATTTCAACTATTCAGTAGCCATTAGTATTAAGTAGTCTTTAGTATTTCAACCATTCAGTAGTCCTGCAGTAACGAGTTCAGGTATTAAGTAATCTTTTAATAGTTCAAGCATAAGGTAGTCTGTAATTGTTCAAGCATTCAGCAGTCTCTTGTAGTTTCAGCATTAAGTAGTAGTTTGTAGGTCAAGCATTAAATTACCTTCTTTTGTTCAAGAATTAAGTAGTCTTGTGTAGTTCATATTTTTCTATCATGATAATGTTTATGGAGTTTCATTGCTCATTCATATACTGGATTTTATTTATAAGAGAGTTCTTTTAAATGAAAACTCTGGAATGACTCTGAGTCGTGTTCTGAGAAAGCTGGGCATAATGCATGTGCGTAAAGTTTCGTCCCAGATTAGCCTGTGCAGTCCCCACAGGCTAATCAGGGACGACACTTTCAGCTTTTATGACATTTTTCATATTAATGAAGTCTCTTCTTTGCAAAAATCCAATTAAGACGGAAAGTGTCGTCCCTGATTAGCCTATGTGGACAGCACAGGCTAATCTGGGACGACACTTTACGCACATGCATTATGCCCAGTTTTCTCAGAACACGACTCCATTAAGCCAAGTTTTCCCAGAACCAGTCTCTTATATTTTTTCTGCCCAGGTTTATCATGGGGACATCAAGTCAGAGAATGTGATGATCACAGGCTGGAACTGGCTGCTTCTCACTGACTTTGCCAGCTTTAAATCTACATACTTCCCTGACGTAAGTACTTTGAACACTACTGCATGATAGTTGGCTATTTTGTCTGTGTATATGATCTAACCTTATGAGTTTTTAATTCTTCTTAAAATATATGGCACAAATGCTAAATGTAATTTGTTCCCCCCCCCCCCCCCCAAAAAAAATGAGCTTTACTTAGCAATCTCCTTTTTCTTATGGAAGTATGGTTATTTAAATTTTCAGAAAACGATTTTTTTCTTATGCAATTATCTCATCTTTTTGCTGGACAACCCATCAGATTTCTCATATTTCTTTGACACCTCTCGACGACGGACATGCTACATCGCACCGGAGCGCTTCGTCGACATTGGGTTCTGGAACACGGAAACTGGGGGCAACCAGGTCAACAATGTTGACCTTACCTCCTCTGGAGAGGTCAAGACAGGGGACCTTACGCCTGCAATGGATATCTTTTCTGCTGGGAAGTGTAATTAAAAAAATTATGTTATCTTCACTCATTGCTTGGAACTTGTTTTTTTTTCAAGTTAAATAATTTGATAATTTTCAGGAATCTTTTTGACAAATGATTTAATGTTCAGTTCTTACTCTAACATATGCTTTACTACTCAAGACTTTTGGTGGCAAATGATTTACTATTTAATGCTTACTTTGACAAATGATTCATTAGTCAAAGCCAACTCTGAAAAATAAGTCACTATCAATGGCCTTCTTTGATATATGATTTACTTTTTAGTACATTCAAAGAATAAACTCATCTTTAGTTTCATTCTCTCAAATCATTCTTTCATATAATTATAATTACATAATTATATATATCAGAACATCTATAACCCAATCCATAACTTGTTAGGGATTCATAAAATTTGTTTAAAATCTATAGTTGTGAGGGTTTACTCTGAAAAAATAATTCTTATTTATAGATTCCAAAATATCATCTTCAGTGTTAGTTCCACTATATTTAATCTTAAAAACTAAATTTACCATACTTTATTTGAGCTTTAGTTTTGGAAAATTGGGCTAAATGCATTTGCTCAAAGTGTCCTCTCATATTAGCCTGTGCAGTATGCCTAAACTTGATTTGTGCAAAGAAGAGACTTCAAAGAAATGTTAAATACTATAAAAGCAAAAAGTGTCCTTCATGATAAGCCTGTGCAGACTGCACTGTCAAAACTCGGACAAAGTTTTACGCACATGCATTAAGTCCAGTTTTCCCAGAACAAGGCTCATTTTCTGTTGCAGATGTGTGATAGCAGAATTGTTCACGGATGGTGTTCCACCTTTTGACCTCTCCGAGCTTCTGGTCTACCGTAACAGATAGTACAGCCCCTGGAAAGTGCTGGAGAGAATTGAGGACCCAAATGTCAGGGTACAGTACAAGCAAGTATGGTTGCAATTGTTGTGCATATGCTCTACTTCAAATTTGTAACTTTAAAACTACCTACCAAATGCCAAAAACCCTTTGAAATATGTTTAATATGAACAATTTTGTATTTGATTATGATTATAGTTTGTTAAGTCTAAGTGTGTACTGGCTGTGATATCTCTGAAGTATATTGAGAGAATTGAGAACCCAAATGTTATGGTATGCTGCAAACAACTTTTGTTTATTTTGTTGTGTATAGTGTGTCTGCCAATCTGATTATAGATCCAGGGTTTGATTATTCTTGGAATTAGGGTGTGGTGTTGTAGTGGATAGGGTGTCTGCTCATCTAATTATAGGTCAGGGGTTTGATTGCCACTCATGGAATTAGGCTGCGGTTTTATGGGTGGTGTGGTGGTCGATTGGTTAACACTCTGGACTACCATTCCAGAGGTGTCCGATTCAATGCCTGGATGAGGCACTGGAAATTTCAGAAATGCTTCAAGTGTTTCCCACCCAACTAGAGATGTACTGGTATGAATCCTAGGTAATTCTCGCGGGTATCGGTGCTATACACTGAGCAGGTAAAAGAACAAAGGGATCTATTCAAAATAAAAACATACATTATACCGGATAGGGTGCCTGCCCATCTAATTATAGGTCCAGGCTTCGATTGCCACTCATGGAATTAGGCTGCAGTGTTGTAGTTGATAGGGTGGCTGGATAGGGTGTTTGTCTAATGATCAGTAGGCCTTTGACTGCTTTCTACAATAACTTTTTACCACTTAAATTGTATTTTCACACATTTGTAGTCCCTTGAAGATATATTTAATTGAAGACCTTTCTTTCTTGATTCAAGTTTTAAAGGCTTCATTTCCAACCCTAAGATACTGATGAGCAGCAAACAGCATAAAACCGGAACAGACTGCAAGTTACTCATTTTCACTTTGATTCTAAGTGGGAAAGGGTTAAACTTTGTTAATCTGTATAGTTGTGATGGAATAAACTCAATTACCATTGCACATTGACTTCAAAAAATCAATTAAATTTTACCAACTGAAAGACAAAAAACCACAATGCAATCAGTGAAGTACAAACAATTTGTTATTTGCTACAGATTTTTAATTGTTAAGTTCAAGTTTGTATCGGCTGTGGTGTATCTGAAAGAAAATTTAGTAGGAACATGTATTCTTCATTTGCACCAAACATACATTAAAGTATATAATTATTGAATTCACAACAATTGCATCTTAACCTAAGCCTAATAATATATTATATTATTGTACAAATAATATTGCAGTGAAATTAA
Organism: Dreissena polymorpha; assembly: GCF_020536995.1. Taxonomy (NCBI): domain Eukaryota; kingdom Metazoa; phylum Mollusca; class Bivalvia; order Myida; family Dreissenidae; genus Dreissena; species Dreissena polymorpha. The sequence continues at coordinate 7,072,921 of NC_068362.1, forward strand.
AATCTTTAAATTTATTAAACTGAGGAAAACTTTCAGCATGCCTACAAGCAAGCGATATGATTTTTAATCCCCACTCCTGCATATTGTAATAAATGACAAAAATACGTACTTTTCCGATAATTTTGTTTAAAAGCCTGTACTAAGGGAACTATTGTTTATACTCTACAGGACCTAGTTCGGCACATGATGCAGAAAGAGCCAAGTCCCGCCTTTCGGCGCAGGAATACCTCATTTAGCATCGTGTGAAGACTTTCCCGGACTACTTCTACACGTTCTTGAAGCTTTACATCCAGCGGTTTGCTACCAGCCTATATTGTCACCGGATGAACGGATATTCAGGTTTGTTTAGATTTTAGTTAGTTTAGTTTCCAAGTTTTATTTCATTCACAAAACAAGCTCTAAAGGGTTAATGTTGGACAAAGTTTGATTGGTTTTTAATGATGCAGTTAATTATTTTCTTACACTTTGTTTAAAGGTTTAATTTTGTATATCTTTTTATCTTCAATTACCCTTATGAATTCCCATTTATTTTTTCAAACCTTTTTCGTTATTATTCTGGACCAAACCATTATCCCTCTAATACAATTTGGACCATAACCTTTTTCACAGTTTCTAGTTCTATACTGTTCTGTACTGCCCCATTTCCTTCCAAGAATATATGAACTATTCCACTTCTCTCTCGCAGGGTGACAAAAGACCTTGAGATGATCATTGAGAATCTGAAGATAGACCATGCCAACCCCGACAACAGTGTACTGGTCCTTATAATCTCTTTAGTTGGATCCAGCTCAAGACAGGCCAAGGTATGTGAACTACTACCACTTTGACATAAGCAGTGTTTTCCTGAGGTCTTTTATCTTTGGAAATACCTTTTGAAGTATGTAAATTTGTTTTGTAAGGCCATATTGTGAGAGACACACATTCCGACATATAATGTTTGAACATACTTTATTATTGTGGATAAATATAGGATCTGGCACGAGTTGTCATATCATACCATATTATATTAAATGAGTTCAGGAATTTTGTTAGTAAGCGAGCCTGTGGCGAGCTTACTAACAAATTTCCTGGACGAGTTTAATAAAAGATGGTATGATATGACAATGAGTGTCAGATCTTTTTTATCACATGCTTTTAAATGAGCAAATTAAATAAATATTTACGCAAACATAATGCTAAATCCCGAATGTTGTTTACATTTCGTGACGTCATTTGACGTTGCAAGGTCATTTCAGCAAAATTACAAAATGCGATTGGTCAATAAACGAAAACTAAGCCAATGAAAACGCTTAAAAAGTTTGTATTACACATGTGTAATATAAAAAATATGTAATGGTTGTAGTACATAGGAAACAGGGTATAGCATGTGATAAAAGCATGTAAAGTTTGTATCAAAAAGAAAACTCTAACACTAAAATCAAAGCTAATACTCTGTTTAACCAAAGAAAAATGTATCGGAAAGCTCTTGTTAGCTCACCTGAGCACAACGTGCTCATGGTGAGCTTTTGTGATCGCCTTGTGTCCGTCGTGCGTTGTGCTTCGTGCGTTGTGCGGTGTCAACATTTGCCTTGTTAACTCTCTAGAGGCCACATTTATTGTCCAATATTCATGAAATTTTGTCAGAAGATTGGTCTCAATGATATCTTGGATAAGTTTGAAAATGGTTACGTTTGCTTTAAAAACATGGCTGCCATGGCGCGTGGCATTTTTCCTTATATGGCTATAATAGATCTTGTTAACACTCTAGAGGCCACATTTATTGTCTGTTCTTCATGAAACTTGGTCAGAAGGTTCATTCCAATAATATCTTGGACGAGTTGGAAAATGATGCCGGTTGGTTGAAAAACATGGGTTGCCTAGGGGCGGGGCATTTTTCCGTATACGGCTATAGTAAAACCTTGTTAACACTCTAGAGGCCACATTTTTGTCCAATCTTCATGAAATTTGGTCAGAAGATTTGTCTTATTGATATCTTGGATGAGTTCGAAAATGGTTTTGTTTGCTTGAAAAACATGGCTGCCAAGGGGCGGGGCATTTTTCCTTATATGGCTATTTATGGCTATAGTAAATTCTTGTTAACACTCTAGAGGCCACATATATAATCCGATCTTCACGAAACTCGGTTGGAAGATTCATCCCAATAATATCTTGGACGAGTTCAAAAATGATGCCGGTTGGTTGAAAAACATGGCCACCACAGGGGCGGGGCATTTTTTTCTTATATGGCTATAGTAAAATCTTGTTAACACTCTGACTAGAGGTCACATTTATTTTCCGATCATCATGAAACTTGGTCAGAAGATTTGTTCAATGATATCTTGGATGAGTTCGAAAATGGTTTTGGTTGCTTTTAAATCATGGCCACCAGGGGGCGGGGCATTTTTCCTTATATAGAGAATAGCAGGTTACTGTACCATCGTTTTGTAATATATCAGGCGAGGCTTAGAATAATATAACGGCGAGGCTTGCCGTTTATGGTCTGTATCATCTTGACGTGTGATAAATTTAGTATTGATTTTTAACAGACACTCAAGCGCTTATGTGTTTATTAAATTACACAAACAAGTAAGCATAGCTTCTTTGAAGCCAAAAAAATAACCTATCAAAGAAAAATTGATTATTTTTATATGGCAAAAGTTGTATCCAGTAAAACATTGCACTGCCAATACTGAATGATTTAATTTCCTCTGCTTTAAAATCAAAAGGGACACACTTTAACGCTAATAAAACAACTGTTGAAAGTTGGCAAATAAGTTTTCCGTGGCTCACGGTGGTGGACGATAAGGACGAAGTTTGTCTTAAATGTAAAATCTGCCAACAATACAAGGCTGATAATGTTTGGGCCATTGACGGAGCAATCAACATTCAATGAATGACTGTTTAACTTATTCCTTTATTGACATGTGTTTACTGATCGATTATTTCAGGCTATGATTTGGTGGTTATAAATTTTCCTGCTTATTTGAGATGTTGAGGACATATTCTTCTAAATATTGATTTTTTTTAGTTTCTTCACAAGGAATATGCTATTTTATTTTGTATTTTATTATATTATGATATTGAAATGAACATTTGTGTTTTTGGTTTGATCTGAAAATCCTCTTCTCATAGTTTTATTCATTAACATTTCAGTGATGTCAATGTCTTCAAAGAATACATTTTTCCTAAACTGGTAAAAATACACTTTATTTTAAGCAGAGCAGTTGTACGCCTTTATCTTTTGTTGATTGTTGACAGGTATATATCAAGCGAACATTACCTCTATAATGCATGAGTATTAAAGAGTATATAAGTTTTAATAGTGCTTCAATTGAATGTAATACATTATTTTAACATGCAATTAATTATATTGGAAATCAATACATCATGATCTTGCTATAATTGTTTGCTTTATGGGGCACATGGTTCTAAAAATAGTAACACAGGTTTTCCTCTGCCCTTGGTAGAAATCAGTCTTCATAGGGTTCAATATATATTTTTACCCCTAAAGTACCCATAATGTTAACATGATATATTGGAAATTAATAAAAAAGGAATATCCCACTCAGGGCTCTAAGATACGCTTAATTAAGCCTATTTGAACACATACATTTGACAAATGACGCCTTCATAAACAAAAAAAAGAATGGTTACAGGAGGCATTTAAGTGCATGATACTATGATAATAGGTTCCTTAACTATCAGATTAATAAATGTGAGATACATCTTTTTGAAATTGGATGGCTTGTTTAATTTCATAATCATTAGTTTATTTTTAAAATCATAAAGACTGAAAGTCATTATATAGAAAATGTTTCTATGCCTCTTTTCGAAAAAAGCGGCATATAGCAAAACTCTCTGAGCTTCCAGTCAGTCATAACTTTGCCATATGTTGATGGATTTTAAATAGCTTGTTTATGAGAAAGGTATAGTTTTGAGACAAGACCCTTCAGACGCATGTTTTCATGTTCTTTAATCAGCATATACAAGATATACAAGGGTGGCAAAATGACTAATCTGTACTGTCAATGCTTTCTGAGGGAAAGGAAATGAAAGTATGTCATGCTAAATTCTATAATTTTTTTGGAGATGTGTAGCAAATTGTATTTTAATAAAAAAAGGGGGAGTTAAGACAATATGAGTCCTGAAACCTTTGTCGACACGCTATTTTGTTCGTGGTATAAAAGGCTACTAGTGCGTCTTATACTTCGGCGATATAATCTGAAATGAGCATCGCTCTGTTGAAAGGGGATTTGATGCATTTGTGTTAAGTGTTGTCCAAGATAAGCCTGTGCAGCCGACACTGCTTTAATTGTATTTTTTTTTTGTTTAAAGGAAGACTCTTCTTGACAAAAAACAGATATGGCGGAAATTGCCGTCCATGATAATCCTGTATGGACTCCTCAGGCTAATCAGGGATGACACTTTACGCGCATGCTTTTAAGTATGTTTTCTTAAAGCGCAATTCCGCTGTATTTCAGTCCCCTCTGGTCCAGGATGGATCGGCTGTAGTACGAGCAGCCTTTGCAGAAAACATTGCCCTCCTAGCAGAGTGTCCACTCAGGTATGTTGTTGTGCATACTGTTATTCAGATCATATGATCCCTGTTCTTGCAAAACCAGGCTTAATGAATTTGGGTAAAGTGTCATCCCAGATTAGCCTGAGCAGTTATTGTGTGAGCATATCATGAACGACATTTTCTGCTGTAATTGTATTTTTTTTTAAATAAATGCGCCACTTATGAAAATATTATTTTCTATGATCACTTGTGAAATAAAATCGATATACCACCGAATCCAACAAATAACCTCTCTTTATTGCAGGGTCCTGGAGATGATGCAGTTGGGTGAGGCAGAGGACCAGGAGGATAAGGAGGACACAGCCTACTTTGTAAGTCTGTGCTCCATCTATTGATGGAGGTCTGTGCTCCATGCATTGATGGGGGTCTGTGCTCCATGTATTGATGGGGCCTGTGCTCAATGTATTGATGGAGGTCTGTGTTCCATGAATTGATGGAGGGCTGTGCTCCATGTATTGATGGAGGTCTGAGCTCCATGTATTGATAGAGGGATGTTCTCCATGAATTAATGGAGGGCTGTGCTCCATGAATTGATGGAGCGCTGTGTTCCATGAATTGATGGAGCGCTGTGTTCCATGAATTGATGGTGGGCTGTGCTCCATGAATTGATGGAGGACTGTACTCCATGTATTGATGGATGACTGTGCTCCATGTATTGATTGAGGGCTATGCTCCATTAATTGATGGAGGGCTGTGCTCCATGTATTGATGGAGGGCTGTGCTCCATGAATTGATGGAAGACTGTGTTCCATGAATTGATGGAGGGCTGTGCTCCATGAATTGATGGAGGGCTGTACTCCTTGTATTGATGGGGGTCTGTGCTACATGTATTGATTGAGGGCTGTGCTCCATGAATTGATGGAGGGCTGTGCTTCATGAATTGATGGAGGGCTGTACTCCATTAATTGATGGAGGGCTGTGCTCCGTGAATTGATGGAGGGCTTTGCTCCATGTATTGATGTAGGGCTGTGCTCCATGAATTGATGGAGGGCTGTGCTCCATGTATTGATGGAGGGCTGTGCTCCATGTATTGATGTAGGGCTGTGCTCCATGTATTGATGGAGGACTTTGCTCCATGAATTGATGGAGGTCTGTGCTCCATGTATTAATGGAGGGCTGTGCTCCATGAATTGACGGAGGGCTATGGTTCATCATTGATGGAGGGCTGTGTTCCATGAACTGATTGAGGGTTGTGCTCCATGTATTGATGGAGGGCTGTACTTCATGTATTGATGGAGGTCTGTGCTCCATGTATTGATAGAGGGCTGTACTCCATGTATTGATGGAGGTCTGTGCTCCATGTTTTGATGGAGATCTGTGCTCCATGATTTGATGGGAGTCACTGGCATGGCAGGTTGCCCTAAATAGCCTACTTTGTAAGTCTGTGCTCTATGTATTGATGGAAGTCACTGGCATGGCAGAATGAACTAAACGGCCTAATTTGTAATTCTGTGCTCCATGTATTGATGGAGGTCTGTGCTCCATGTATTAATGGAGGTGTAAGTCTATGCTCCATGTATTGATGGAGGTGTTAGTCTGTGCTCCATGTATTGATGGAGGTGTAAGTCTGTGCTCCATGTATTGATGGAGGTGTAAGTCTGTGCTCCATGTATTGATGGAGGTGTAAGTCTGTGATCCATGTATTGATTGAGATTTAGGTCTTTGCTCCATGTTTCGATGAGGTGTTAGTCTGTTCTCCATGTATTGATTTAGGTGTAAGTCTGTGCTCCATGTATTGATGGAGGTGTAAGTATGTGCTCCATGTATTGATGGAGGTGTAAGTCTGTGCTCAATGTATTGATGGAGATCTCTGACATGGCAGGATGCCGTAAACGGCCTACTTTGTGAGTCTGTGTCCCATGTATTGATGGAGGTGTAAGTCTGTGCTCCATGTATTGATGGATGTCTCTGACATGACAGGATGCCCTAAACAGCCTACTTTGTGAGTCTGTGATCCATGTATTGATTGAGGTGTAAGTCAGTGCTTCATGTATTGATGAGCTGTAAGTCTGTGCTCCGTGTATTGATGAGGTGTAAGTCTGTGCTCCATGTATTGATGGAGGTGTAAGTTTGTGCTCCAAGTATTGATGGAGGTGTAAGTCTGTGCTCCATGTATTGATGGAGGTGTAAGTCTGTGCTCCATGTATTGATGGCGGTGTAAGTCTGTGCTCCATGTATTGATGGAGGTGTAAGTCTGTGCCCCATTTATTGATGAGGTGTCAGTCTGTGCTCCGTGTATTGATGAGGTGTAAGTCTGTGTTCCATGTATTGATGGAGGTGTAAGTCTGTGCTCCATGTATTGGTGGAGGTGTAAGTCTGTGTTCCATGTATTGATGGAGGTGTAAGTCTGTGCTCCATGTATTGATGGAGGTGTAAGTCTGAGCTCCATGTATTGATGGAGGTGTAAGTGTGTGCTTCATGTATTGGTGGAGGTGTAAGTCTGTGCTCCATGTATTGATGAGATATTAGTCTGTGCTCCATGTATTGATAGAGGTGTAAGTCTGTGCTCCATGTATTGATGGAGGTCTCTCTCATGGCAGGATGCTCTAAACAGCCTACTTTGTGAGTCTGTGCTCCATGTATTGAGGGAGGTGTAAGTCTGTGCTCTATGTATTGATGGAGGTGAAAGTCTGTGCTCTATTCATTGATGGAGGTCTCTGACATGACAGGTTGCTCTTAGCAACAAGAACCCTGGTGATACAAAATTTCACAATTCTTTAAGTGTACAATCGTCTACATGTTAAGGGACAAGTTATCTCTCTTTACTACCCTATAGTTTGCTTTGAAGTGGAATTAAAAATCATAGCATCACTGTTGTTTTGTTTGGTTTCAGTATTAATTGTATAAAAGAAGTAGAGCATCAATCATCAGCAAATGGCCTCTATATTATGCTGGTCTTCACTGTGGGAGTGTTCTTTACATCTCCCCCTCAATCATCAGCAAATGGCCTCTATAATTATTATGCTGGTTTTCACTGTGGGGGTGTTCTTTACATCTCCCCCTCAATCATCAGCAAAGAAATGGCCTCTATATTATGCTGGTCTTCACTGTGGGAGTGTTCTTTCATCTCCCCATCAATCATCTATATTATGCTGGTCTTCACTGTGGGAGTGTTCTTTACATCTCCCCCTCAATCATCAGCAAATGGCCTCTATATAATGCTGGTCTTCACTGTGGGAGTGTTCTTTACATCTCCCCCTCAATCATCAGCAAATGGCCTCTATATTATGCTGGTCTTCACTGTGGGAGTGTTCTTTACATCTCCCCCTCAATCATCAGCAAATGGCCTCTTTATTATGCTGGTCTTCACTGTGGCAGTGTTCTTTACATCTCCCCATCAATCATCAGCAAATGGCCTCTTTATTATGCTGGTCTTCACTGTGGCAGTGTTCTTTACATCTCCCCATCAATCATCAGCAAATGGCCGTTATATTATGCTGGTCTTCACTGTTGGAGTGTTCTTTACATCTCCCCATCAATCATCAGCAAATGGCCTCTTTTTATGCTCTTCTTCACTGTGGCAGTGTTCTTTACATCTCCCCCAAGACACTGGCTTTACCTAGAAAACATATTTTTCGCTGCAATCCAGCTTAAATTAATAGGTTTTAACTAAACTAAATGTATGCAGGTAACGTATGACCAGAAGCTGCAGACTATTCAAGGAGATCATACAGGACAAGGTCGTTCACCTGCTCAACGACCTTGAGAACTCTGTGAAGAGGGCTCTTCTTGATAACAATGGCATCACGAGACTGTGTAGTGTTCTTTGACATACAGAAGGGTATGAGTGTCAGTAAATAGGAAGCTTTTTATGCCTCCACTGAGTGGCAGGCATTGCACTTGTCTGGTTGCTCTTTAGCTACTGCATTGAGCTCAAAAATTTAAGTTGAAGGATACATGTAATAGTTTAAATTGGCATTGATGCCTGATCTCCAGAGTCAGCCACGGATCAAACTGTCATTCTGCAATAATCATTCATTTTGGTCTAATTTGAACAACTAAAATTCAGTTGCCGTATATTTGAAGTTATAATTTTTTAACATGTTTATATTTGAAGTTAGTCTCAGTATTGCATATAGTTTTCAAGTAAGCCTTTGTGGAATTAACTGAAATTCAGTTGCCGTAGATTTTGAAGTTAGCCTTTTGTGACAGTTTTTCATTTGAAGTAAGCCTCAGTTGGGCATATAATTTAAAGTAAACCTTTGTGGCTTAAACTATTTGCTGGAAATTGTCCTGAAAGACACAATTTGCTAGACGGCCAGTTCAATCGAAGTTGTGATCAGCACGATGAGTACGGGAAACATGGCCACAAGTCAAACCGCGGACTGTCTAGTCGAAATTAAATGTAAAATATTCAGTGAATAAATGTGTTTGCAATGGTATAATGTTTTATGTGCTTTTTAGGTCGATTGGATGTCGAACAACGAATCTTCTTTGGTGAAATCAGGATATACAAAATAGTAAAATTTAGGTTAGAAATAAGCATGCAAGATTTCTGGTTTTGTCTTACAGGATTTCATCGTTGTCCGGTTGTCCTACAATCTCCCAATAACTTGTTAAAACTTAAACTAACACAAATTTAATTTCGTTTAACATGTTCATTGAACATTTTTCTTCTATACGTTCAAAAGCTAACCTTTTCTTTGAATAAAAAACAATCAACTTACAACCATTCCTTATTCACTTAAACGATTGAGATTTTGGATAATCCATGTTCACATTTAAACATACCGATCATATGTGTGTACTAGCGACATACTGTGTTTGTGGGTGATTAGTCCACATGCCCCATTTTATCAGCATATAAATGTCAATATAAACAGGCATTCTAAATCTAAGCTGTGGTGTTCTTTGGACTAAGATGGAATACGATTGGAATCAAGAGAAAGTCCTTGAGGCCAATGTTAGCTTTGTATATGACAATTTGCCCACATCTACAGAATGTATCCATTTTCTGGAAGAAGTCTCTGCATCTGACGAAAACATGAAATTCAATCTGAACTTAGATAATATAGTGGCATTAGCATGACTTAGCTTGGTGTATAAAAACAACTCCATCTTTAGTTAAGCAACGATATGGGACTGATCTGCGATGACAAAGACTGACCTAAATTAAACAAGAAATGTTTTAGGCATTCGAAAGTTTGTTGAATGAAATTGCGCCAACAAATGACTCTAAAACGTTACGTTATACACAACTCCACACCCTAAGAGCGAATCCTAAAGAGGGAATTGTCTCTTATGCAAACAAGCTGAGTGCCAGATGGTTAAACCATTTATTGCAGATAATTTCCACAGTAGCATACACATTATATGATCGACGTACAACTTACAGTATTTTCAGACGAAATAAATGAGTCACGATTTTGAGTCCGAGGACCGGCCGTTTTCCCAAGAAAGAGTATAACCGTTTCTCGAAGAGTTTTAACTATTCTGTCACAAACAGTCAAAATGTTCAAAAACATATTGAACCATATCACTCAATACCGGAGCAGACTCCAACATGAATAAGCGCTCGTATGCCAATTACATTAACGCACATGTTGCAAGAAACAACCAACATGCTAATAAAGCTGACAAAATGTCATGGAACAATATACATTTTGAGTATTTTCAAAGGGCAAAGCGATAACTAACTGCTTGTAATTGATCAACTGTGGATTTTAAAGGATGGCTCTGTAACAAAAAGCGACAAGCCTTAATTGCACAATATTGATATAAGCAATTATACATTATTTGATATTTTCTACAAAGAATAATAAAACTCGGTAATACTTTCAGTGCTTAAATGTTTAATTAATGGTTTAATGTAGTTGTATTTGTATATGACTCAAAACAATCTGTGTTACATATGTTTTACTCGTTTTAAACACTCGAATTAGTTCGCATTATGTGACTTTGTTAATTTGTAATAATGCTGAAACTCTTAATTGGTATCAACAACCATTTTATAGGAGTAATTTCCCTATGAACATCAAAGTTTGTTAATGAAAATTTTACTGTTGTATTGGACGGCCAAGTTTATCATATATCAGACATGCACTAATGACGGTATTCTTGTCTTAGAACATCGATAGCTAAAGAATATCTAAAATGCTCTCGAAATCTAATGAAGGCTCCTACAAATGGGATCGACCCCACTATTATTTGAAAAGTGTTTCCGATTGAAATACACACGAGTGCCTTTTATATACCAACAAAAGGATGAAAAAGGGCCTACATAGATATGTGATTTAACCACAAAATGTAGTTCTCGGGTACTCTTCTATGTCAGGTTACCCTGAACTACACTCATGACTTGGTGTTTCTTTTTAATAAATGTTAATCGAACAAATATTGGGTTAAACAGTACCTCACTTCAAGCCCCCTATCAAATTATGTCACAATCAACACCAAACAACATACAAACACAATTATACGAATATATGTTTATTCAAATACTGTTAGGAAATTAAATGTATGCAGTTAATAAATCAAACCTCACCGATGAAAAACACACACAGACCACACTGTTCAAACTGTCGTCAGAAACAACGTTCGTTCGAAAACTCCTTTATTATTGATTGAATGAAGGCGATATTTACTTGGCACTTACATGGAACTATAGAAAACATGATCTTAAAACAACGTTATCCATGCAATACAAAAATGTTTGTATTTTTATTTGTACAACAATAAGCGTTTATATTATTTACAATTCAAGATGTGGTTCAATTATAAACGTGTAACCGAAAGTATTTAATATGTTTTCCGACGTAAAGCAATTTCAAAAACGAGCTTAATGAATGTGAAGTCAATTAACAAACCAATATGATAAGCCATATGCACACCAAAAATACACTGCTTACTAAACAAGGAAGCATAAAAATAAAATAGTTATATGGTAACTTCACATTTTGGTGTATATATTATACATTTTAATTATTGATAATCATTTTGTCATGTTCAGCAATAATGCAAAATGCGATTTAATTCGTTTTTTTAATAAAATTAAAATCATTTGCAACTTAATATGAATCATGAAAATATTATCCAGATTCTGACCATCCGCAAGTTATTTTTTATTAAAGGCATGTGACCAACCATCTATGACAATACATACACCACATTATGACTTAAGCTTTTCGAACTTCTTTTAAAACAGTTTAAAAGTATACCAAACCTCAGCATAATCTCTTAATTAATAAAATAACATAATTATGTTAAACAATAATATTTCTGAGGCCTAGACAAATCTAGGCTGATGATGTTGTTTTTGCATCCTGTGTAGGCTATCGTATGATCAGCATTTTCCGTAGCAGTGAAGCCGGAACTAGAATAACGTTAACATAGAAAAAAGTAAGAGTATAAGTACACAGAGACAATGAATCAACAACATCAAAAGACTATACACAGACGACGGAAGTCCAGTCTAAAATACATACAATAATAAGGTATATGCACTATATGAATGTATACTAAAACACAAGTTAAATAACATATTTAAACCAAACCATACAAAATCACAGGAGGCACATTCAATAAAAGTGTTTGAACTTTAAGTAAAACATATATTTGGTTTCACTAAACGTGTCATAATTATTTTTTTTAATTCAAATGTAGCATGATTTTAATCAAACATGGGATATAAAGGATTTTCTTGTATTTATAGAAATGCAAATTGGCAATGATCAAGATTGACGACATGCATTGCCCAGTGATAGTCAAGATCGACGACATGCATTGCCCAGTGATAGCCAAAATTGACGACATGCATTGCCCAGTGATAGTCAAGATTGACGGCCTGTCTGCATCTCGACTGTATTTTTAACCTCTTCAACAAAATTATAATATGTCGGGAAGTCTTATTAATATGGACATTTGTATATATACATCCACATGTAAATGGCAGATCTATGTCGCGCATGCTAAAGGAACATTGGATATAAATATGATCATTTTGTTTGAATCCAAACAAAATTCAATGTTTTACATAATAAAATCGGTATACAAACAATTACAACATCAAACATACATCAGCATAATAATACTTTAGTGGATAGCCATAGGCTTGTATGTCAGGAACTCAACACTTGCAAAAGATCATTTAATTATATAATCAAGATGCTTTGATATCATACATCAGGGTTATTATTTTCAAATTTTCGCAATAAATGTTATATAATCTATATAAAGAGGTAAAGCTCTGAAAAGACTTAACTTAAGGCTTACAAAAAACATTGGTCAAAGCCCATGCTCATTCATCGTAAAACTAATGTGGATCTACATAAAAGCAGAGACATGCACCGTATGCAGCACCATATACATTAATGGATTACCTGAATGAATATGGTTTCAATTAATAACAATCAAAGTAGTATATTATATAGATATTATATCATTCCTTTGTATCGTTTTTTAAAATTGTTTTCAGTACAGCAGGAAATATTGTTCTGGCCTATAAGCATGATTAGTTTAAATTTAAATAATACGCGATATGTATAAAGGTTGTACTACAATTTAATGACATTCAATATTTTGCAAATACGTTTCAAAAATGCTGAGATTGCGGAAAAGACACCAAAAACATAAGCACATTAAAGCCACTCTTACTATAACAAATCTACCAGAAAATGTATGTATGCATGACACAAATACAGTTTCAAGATTGTGTTCTATGCGACAGCAATTCGTGTGCGCCATATTGTCTATTTCTGTTCATTCTACGATATCAAGTGTTTTAAAATTATTTTAACATCTACGTTTTTATTCGTATTAAATCTTATACAAATAAAAAAACGAAGTTTAAATCATAGCCTGAACTAAAATTGTTCGGATTGTTCGCACGTAGCTCCAGGTATTGTAGAATTAAGTTCCTTGTAATATATGAACGATATATTACTGGGATTATATTGTGAAAAAATACTATTGGTATTCTACGGTATTGTTAACATGGCTTTCATAAATATTGCGATGAAATTTACAATTTATTGTCGCCAATTCTTAATGTATATAAAGGATATCGTATATGTTTGGTACGGATGTTTGAACAGACCTAAGAATATGTCCAACATTAACCGATAGCCTTATGTTGAGAAAAGCCGCTTCGTCATTATCTAGTTTCAGACTCTTAAATGTATTTTGTTTTAAATACAATATGTTAAACAGCTTTCATCTGGAGTAGTATCAGTATCATTAAATAAACATTGAAAACATTATTGCTTAATGCCCCGATATTCGGTTTAGAAGACTAAAATTAATTTATTGAACACAATATCACTGTAATTGGATAGCTGCTGTTTTTATTGTTTTAACTAGTCAAATGTGTGACATGCATATCCTCGTGTTTATCTTGTGTCTTACGAGGGAATTCGAATTATGGGCAAAATTTAGTGAGAGCCAGGTAACAACTATGGTATGAATACTAATATAAAATAGTAAATATGGTTTTAATGACAACGCTATGTTGTGCATAAAACTAAATGAAAATGTCAAGCTATGATTTAAGAGCTTTATGTACTCATTTGATAGTCTCATACTCGTGGCATTCGTTGTCAATAGGTGAAAGGTAATAAGCATGTTCAGATGCTGCTGAGTTGGCGGCTGTTGTATGATCACCATCGGAAGACGTTCTGTAAAAATGTATAAAGGCAGTAAGCAACAAATATGATTATTAACTTATCAAGAAAGAACAAGTCAAGAGTCATACTTATCGATTTTCCATATCTTAACTAACCGATGACTATCAAAACACAACAAAATGATATTTTATTCAACTTACTGACGTTTTGAAATTAGTACAAGGTAAACAGTATTATCATGTGCCGCTGGGTTCGCGGCTGTTTAAGCATCATAATAGGTAGAAAATCTGTATAATATGTATTCAGGCAGAAAGCAACACAATGTCATTAGCAAATAATCACGAAAAAACGGGACAACAACAATATGTATCGATTGTGTTTATATCTAAACGAACCGATGACTATAACAATAGCATTGTTATATCTATTCTACTTACTGGCGTTTCTTTCGCTTCAAGTAAATACAGACAACCGCCGTTAGAGCTCCACTAAGCAGGCCGACGACGACCAACGGAACAGCTATTTTAACAGCTAGTAACGTCGTATCAGATTTGTCTTCCGGTGCCCCATCGCCTGTGACGCCTGGTGTCGTTAATAGAAGAGATGGTTCCGTTACAAGATCAGATGTGTTTTGCGGTGCCCCCTTGCTTGTGACGCCTGGTGTCGTTAATAGTACATATTGTTTCGTTACAAGATCAGATGTGTTTTGCGGTGCCCCCTTGCTTGTGACGCCTGGTGTCGTTAATAGTACAGATGTGTCTTGAGCTGCTTGTTGAAAATATACAAAAACCCAGCGAGATTAATTAGGTACTTAATAAAAGTACTAAATGACAGCTTTAAAAAGCATTGTTCCTATTTTAGTCGTTGTTATATAGTGTGTAATAATGAAACTAAATAGTTCACAGTATAGTTATTTGACCGGCGAACATATATATCTAAATTGCTTAGATAAACCATAAATAACTAGAAAAAACATGAACTATATGTATCCTTAATAATCTTACAAATTGCATCCCTAACTAAACATAAGTTACATTAATAGCATATCGTTAAATAGTACTGCAACCTTACCCATCTTAGAAGTTAAGGTCGGACAACATATCAATAAATTATGAACAAGTTAATAAATAAATTAGTATATATTACGTTGAAGACATTACCAAAGTATTTTGACAAATACTTTGAAGCAGACATTTTTACTTCTTGAAAGTATTTTATTACTCAGCTTAATAAAATTGTATTATTTGATTTGTGTGCTTATTTGTGTTTAGTGTATATAGTAGTATCTAAAATATATTTACTTAGTCAAAGAGTTAAGTTTCAAAATGCTGTAATTTTAAACACTTGATTAATTATGTTACTCAGCTTTATAAAATTTAAGTATTTGATTGATTTGCTTATTTGTGTTTAGTGTATATAGTAGTATCTTAAATATATTAACTTGGTCACTGCGTTAAATTTCAAATTTGCTTTAATTGTTAACACTTGATTAATGTGTTATTATAATAATAATAATTAATTCATACATAAATGTCCATACTAAATAAGGATCTTTTATGATTTCACAAAATAATACGATCTTATATACCTTTTGAACTCGAGTAAAGGTAGATACATTGGACAATTGTTTTCCTCAAATTGTGAAAAAAAAAACATACACGAAGGAAATATAAACTGTTTTTCAATTTTTAATTAAGACTGTTTTTAGAATCGCAAATTTTCTTCCTGTTCATCTTTTAAATTTTTTTGGTAAACTTTATTTTTATTGTATTCGTCTGTATACATGCGACACAAAGAAAAAAACCTCTAAATGCCTTGAAAATCACCTTAATACATCGACACGTCCATGCAGGTACAAGTCTTTGCAACGGCACGTCTATGCATGTACTAGTCTATGCACCGACACGTATATGAAGGTACAAGTCTATGCAACGACACGTCTATGCAGGTACAAGTCTATGCAACGACACGTCCATGCAGTTGCACGTCTATGCAACGACAAGTTTATGCGGTGATACGGTTATGCATTGGCACGTCTATGCCGCGACACATGTATGATGCGATACCTTTAAGCAATGACTCCCATTTGAAGTGAGTCATCTATTAAATGGAACGTCTTTGGGCGACTTGCCTATGCAGTAACACGTCTATAAAAGTGCACGTCTATGCAATGACACACCTTTGCAATAATCCCGCCTATGCAGTGACACGTCTATACAGTGACACGCTTATGCAGTGAAAAGTCGATGCCTCGACACGTATATGCTGTAACTCGCCTATGCAGTACAACGCGTATGCAGCAACTCAGCTATGCAATTATAAGCATGAAATGATTCTCTTATGCAAGAACTCGCCTATACAAATACTTAATTTATATAAGAATGATTTACCTTCAACGTGAACAGGTCCGTTTAATGTCTTTAGACTTGCACATTGAATGAGATCAATACACTGTCAGATCTTACATCATGAATAACTTACAGGTTTAGTGGTTGTCTGTTAGCCTGGGCACAGTAGATTTTAGCCCAGGTAACTCAATATCAAAAGTTGGTTACAGTTGAGCTAAAAGCAGGGCAACTAGCTTTTTTCAAAGCTTGAACAACTCAATCCAGTTTACTATAGAATACACATTGACGACTGTGGATCAATAAGGCCTAGGAAATGATTCAATTCCAGCGTACAACAAGACTTTATACATTACAAGTTTGTCATGTCGACAAAATTGTTGCTCAATAATTTAAAGAATTATATTTACATAACACAACATGTACATGATTCTAGGCTTGTTATTCTTTAGCAAGGTAACCAAAATTCTAAAGATGGTTGCCAGTGCAGCAACCAATTGCGATAAAAAAAAAAGGCATTTTGTTGTTATTTTGTTTAAGTTATCTCTATAACATAAATTTAATGATAAACAGTGCACACACATCTCGACCTGTTCTTAAAGACACACTCTTTATAAATTTGAATGGATTGTTCATTTCGAACTTGCAATATAAAAAGTTATAATATAATTTTCAAAACTGAGTTGCGTCTAAGATTATTTAAAGCGAACAATTTCAGTGCCTTCAGCGCTTTGATTCTGTAAAGTAAGACTTACGGGCCTCAGTAATTCACACTTACTCAGGTGATTTGTACATGATCGATTCATGTCTATTTGATTGGTCAGTTTGAAAAGCTGTTCATTTTTAGTTCATTAAAAGCATGTTTATCGCTTTGGCTGTAAACGCTGCCGGACGATTACAAGTATAAATCGTCAGACGATTCGACATACGCGGACTGTTACAGACTAGAGCACTAGCTGGAAAGTAAGTATCCGCAACATATGGCATTTGGGTAAGCGATTTGATCTTCTATTTCATTTGTTTTACCCTTTTTGCTAGGCATGAAATAAATTGTTGTTTTATTAGAATATTGCAATCAATTCTTGTAGGAATAAAGTTAAGTTTTGTTTGTCAGAACTTAAACATGAACATTTGCATTTTTACAAGTGAACGTCGAAGTCGTGTTTCATTATTAAAATATTGTCAAGGAGGAAACTTAAATAAACATGTGCCATTGTTTGCTTGTGTACATAATCCTAGGTATACTAGGCATGTGTAATAATGACTTTGTAAATGTCATTATCATTGTATAGACGCTATACGTATCAGTTTATTATCAAACAATCAGAGTTTGATTTAATTGAATAATAAACATAACGATTGAGTGTTACATTTAAAATGCAGATGTTAGTTGGCGAACTGAGTATCATATGTACAACTGTGGCACACAGTGCATTAACGTTGTGAACGTATGGAAGTAAAAAATATTATGATGTTTTATGGGACATTGTACCATATATTTTATATTGTATGGATGCAAGTCAGTCGTTAATGACAATGTATTTACTAATGTTATATATTTTAGCCGTTTCAACGTGGTGAATCGTATGGCATAGTAGACGTCAGGTCGTCAACGCACCGATAGCGTTACGCCTGTGCTACAGTAGCGTTAGCGATTGTGCTCCGCGATTAAGCGGTAAAAAAACGCTTAAAAGTAAGCGTTTTTAACCGATTAACCGCTTAATAGATTTTAAGCGGTTAATAAGCATTTTAAACGGATTTCATCGGTATTTAAGCGTTTTAATCCGTTGAATTGCGCAACAACTTCTTTATGCGATTTTACGCGATTAATCGCTACGCATGCGCATTTGTCCAAACCGCTGAAAAAGCGCTGAATGGGCGGAGCCTAACAGAGGTAGGTGTGTCCTTAATATTTATTTATAGATCCTTGATTATCCGATTTTCTTTTTCAGATTGAACGTTAATATTAATTATTTTTTACTTTTATTGTGTATCCAATATATATATATACTATATATGTTATCTAAAGAAATCATCTCCTTTTGCAAAGCCTTACAAAATTACTGAAAAATATCTCTATGATACTGTTTGTGGAATAAACATAATTCAATTATGATGAGGAGATCGATGTAAAACACGCTCACAGTTGTATTGTCCGAATCTATTCCGGTGTTTGATAACGAAGAAATGTGTCGTAATTAATTGTCGATTGAAACAGTAGATTTTACAAATAAAATATTTAAGACCACCTAACTATTGGCGGAAGTCAATATTTTACTCTGCAAAAACAGAACAGAATTTTGAAGGTAAATTGTGAAAAATCTAAATATGCTATCTTCTCGTCCTTTCGAGCCTCTTAATTATTTTTACCGCGCATGCGCATACACTGGCTGGTATTTTTAGCATTGTTTAAATTTTATTTCGTCATTAAAATACTAAATAAAAACGATTAACAAAGAAAACCGTATTTGTTTACATATTTGCTAAATATTTACCTTGTTAAGGTGAAGGTCAATGATCTGTATCATGCAGAAGAATTTTCTCATTGGATTCGTGCTCTTTCTTGACCGCGTTCTAAATGGGGCACCATGTGGGGAATTTTCTTATAAATCACATATTTAAATGGTAGTTCTTCTTGAATGCTCTGAGCTTTTATGAGTACAAACGTACAGCTCATAGTTTTCATGGCAAAGGCAAAAACAATGTAAAAAAAATAATGTCTCACATATGTCCATAAAATCGAGTTCAATCAACATAATACATCGTAACAAACACAATAAATGTTACCATCGACACCCGTTTGCGTGTATTTTGTTGATAAATGCGCAAAACATAAACTTGATAACAAATCGTTTATGGCGGAAGTTGTGAATTGTCGATGAGTGCAAAGCGAAAGAAAAGGTTACACTTCACAAATTGTTTCACCGTAGTATCTGACGATCTGGTATTATGGTAGCAGTTGAAATTGTATTGCGTATAACAGTGTAATTTGAATTAGGACACATTCTTATTATTATTCTCGCTGCGATCAGATAAGTGGTAGTGTCCGTGCTTTTAGATACGGCATTGTAGAAACAGTTATTGCGCTGTATACTACTTGAACTGAAAATCCGGAAAAAAACTGGATGAAGTGTCGGGTGTTCTTACATGCCTAGAGATAAGGCTGTAGTATGAAATACCTAATAAATGTATTGTTTAGTTATCGGACCTTGACCTCACTCACTTAAACTGCAATCCCTCCTTCGATTATCATGTGACCTTACTAAAACATAACTTCAGCACAATATATTTATCTTTAATGAAGTAAATGGCAGCCAACGATTTATCTTTTTTCATTGCCCTTGACCTGGACCCAACTGTCCAAAATATTATCCCATGCATGGTCTTTATAATTTTCAAGAAGTTAAATTAGTCTTTTTAATTTACGGAAGCACACTTATCGGACAATGGGTCGTCTTCATGATGACCCGTTGTCCGATAAGTGTGTTTTCGTAAGCTGCGCACCTATTTATTGAATGATTTAGTTTAATCTAGTCTACGTATTTTACGACATAGACTGTTATAACGCTTTGGGTTATCAGATTTGTTTAAGGTAACAAAACATGACAGCTTTCGTTTGTCTTGTCATGTCAGCCAGACACAGATTGCAATGTATAAGCATATTTATACAGATAGTTCTTCTATGAAGTATAGTCTTAATCGTGTTATCTCACTTATATCTGCTTACATTTATATATTTTATGTAGATCCTCGTTGTTTGCATAAAGATGGGAAATATAATAAAAATGTAGAAAATATTTGTCTCATCCATTTAGACATGTGAATGGCACACGCATCTGCTCAGGTAGCTCTTCTATTATAAAATTTTATTCCATACATAGAAACATGCCACATAAATTATTCCGTTTTTTCACGGTCTTTTGTCAGGCATTTATCGGTATGTTATTTTTCTTTATAATTCGCGCAATATCATTGCATTTTTTAAATAACGGTAATTTCGTCGCAGTAATTAATATTTTGTAAACACCACTATCCTCTTTATCCTTCAGATATAGAGGATATGTGTTCATGTCAGTGTAAGATCGTGTGTTATTTTACGAGATATCATAGAAAATAAATTTTCACGAGAGGCGCAGCCAATATATTAACGGTGAAAAAAACATAAAATAAAAAGAAAATTTGTTGGATTCGGTGGAATACCTATTTCAATTCACTCGTGATCATAAGAAAATATGATAATCTCGATATGATAATCTAAAAAATAGAAAAAAATATTTTCGAAAATTTGTTATTTTCAGCGTTTAAAATAACATTTTGTTTATTTTCACTGCTGTTATTTTACTGCAGACATGTCATATTGTATCATTGGGTATAAAAGAAATCCTAGTCTGGCTCCAAAGTGTCCATTAACTTGAAAGACATATTTTTTTTTAACGTGACACTGTAATAAAACGCAGTGCAATGGAATCTTCTGCGTTTTATGTAACTGTGCACATATCACACCATTGCATACAGTGCAATTACCATTGATTAATGAACACTTGTATAATGTTTTTATATTTAAATTATATTATAGAGAGTGAATTGTGTTTGTATACTAAGTATTTATAGGAACAACACAAATACATGATTAATAAAATGATTAACAAACGCAAATACCGACAAACTACTGTATGTCTCAGAACCAAACAGTTGTCTACGTGTTGTATCAAAATGTCTGCATCAAAAGGTCGCCGTGGCGTAATGAACATGGTGTACACCTGGCGACCGGGTGGTCACGAGTTCGATCGTCAATGTTGGGAGCGTTCTGTAGATCTCTTCTCAAAGACACCAAGTGCTAGTGCTAGGCCCAGGAAACGCACTTGAGAGCGTTTCAAATAAGTAGTAAACATTCAATTCAATTTAAATAAAATAAATAGTTTTTAATCTAAAATGTCTGCAACCTGCAATATAGTAGATATTTTCAAACAGTGAAATCCTTTACGCTATACTACACAAAATAGATCGTCAAGCAGACTTTAACTGGATCATTTATTACCTGCTCTAAAAAAGTTTTTCTTTTCAGCTAAATTTACGTATTTTTAAAAAATGCAAAACTCCATGTATTTATTCGGCCTATTTGGTGGGAATTTCCTCGATATGTTATTAGACATTCACAAAGGTAAACAAAGGTCAAAATCTGGTTTAGCCAATTACGCCGAATAACTTACTTTAGATCATAAACTTGATCTACGTTGTAATATACAAGTTATACACATCTTCGCGGATAAACGTCTATTGAACACAAAATCATAACGGTCGGAGATACTCGGGAAGGTCGAAGTAGACACGTCAGGCCCGTACCCAGGCACTGGGCCCAGGGGCCCGGGCCCCCCCCCCCCCAGCTGGCTGTCGAGTTATGATTTTTTAATAATGGGTTTACTGCAAATTTTCTCACATGAAAGGGCCTACCGTACACTTCCCTGCAATACAAATGTGCAGATGTGTTTTATTGCCCCTGATACACAAGGGGATTAGCGCTCTTTTACTCGCCAGTGGAGATAAGCCCCAAGGCAATGTTTTCTTATCACCTTGTACACACATCCCTGATCTGTCAATTACCCATTGTGCTCAATGCTTCATCTTTTGATGGTGGGTGTAACACGTATTTTGATTGGACAAGGAAAGAGAAACCGCGAATGGATGGAACTGATACAGAAGGTCGTATGTCTGAACGATAATAGTGATTTCTCTTTTGAATTCAAACCTCCTCTAGAGTCATAGCTTATTAAACATTTCTGTGAAAACGGTGTTGTAGATGATAAACATTTTATAATGAATTTACTTTGAAATTTAAATAGAGGAGGTTTGATTTCAAAGAGAAAATACTAGTAGGTTATATGTCAGTTACTGACATATAACCATAGTAGTATTTTCTCTTTGAAATCAAACCTCCTCTACAGTCATACTTTATGTTACATTTCATAATAAAGATTTTTTAGTTTCAAAGGTGTTTTTATATTCTTTATAAAGTGTAATACATTTCTGAAATCTAAAGCTTTAAACTTGTGTATGAATTTCACACCAAGGGGTCGTTGATAATGCATGTCACGCTTTTTTTTTACCATTTTTACCCCGGCATGTCACAAACTGTTACAAAATCTTGGACCCCCCCCCCCCCCCCTCCATTAAAGTACGTCAAAAACTCACACTTTCGAACATTCTTTTTAAATCAATACTTAATTTAAATTTAATCTAAAACTCAATTCATTATAAAACCGTATTAAAATTTCACTTACCGGTAAAAGAACTTTCACATTACAGGCTTTTATAACTGTAGGGTTGTTACGGTGAGCAGTAGGAATATTTATCCACGTGTTAACCTCTAATAAAAACGAAATTATAATTTAGATTTTCTTTCAACCCTTTACTAACTAAAAATGGAACAGTCCAATTATTTCGTCATTGAAATCTGTGTGGAGGTTGTGTCAATTGAATAAGCCGGCCCAGCCAAGTTGCCTATTAAACATTCGAACAACAGAATCAGGAGATACGCAATTCGTCTTATTTTGACATAAAACTAATTCAAATGTTTCACAAAATTTTGAAAATTATTTTTAAATTCTACTTAAGAAATAATAAATAAATTATACATTTTTTAAACAAATGTGTGACATCACACATGGCCTGACTCCCCTCCCCCATGGCACAAACTGTCACTTTCTTACTCACCCTCCCCCCCACCTGGAGCGTGACATACTTTATGGACGGCCAGTAATGGTTAAAGCTTTAGACTTCAGAAAGGTGCTGATTTACTTGTTATATATCCATACATTTATAACACAACATATATTTCTATATGCATTAAAATTCACCTTGAACAGTGCCTAATAAAAAATATCTATTCGGGAGGGGCATCCCTTCCCGCACCCTTCCTATTTGGGCCCCCCCAGTCAACATTTCCTGGGTACGGCCCTGCACGTGATATCTCAAATTGCCCCTTCATGAACTCCATATCGGCCTTCGTGACGTCATCATTAGCTGCCGTCCAGACGGTGAGCGAGTAGGCACGTGACTGCGACAACAGCCAATCAAATTCGTCCAAAGAATCTCTGAACTGCTCCGCTCGTACGGGGAATGTGATTGGTCGATCGATGTTCTTGCAAAACTCGTGCATTTCCTGAACCATTGCCTGCGTGTATTTCAGCGTCGTGTTTTTAGCTTTAGCGACAGTGGTCCAGCCGATAGAGAACGTGGCGTCCGGAAATAGTTCAGTGACGTTCAGGAACATGTATCGCACGACCGCCGGAGGATCGGGGGCATTGGGGTCCTGTAATGAAAATTATACTAAGTAATCGAATCATACAGTGCTGTAATGTATAAATAAATCATCATGTTACTCGAATGCATGTTTTTACACTTTAGACAAAGGTTATGGCTTTATCTTTAATATATTTTAATAGGGTAAGCATAGGCGTTCACTACTCAATTACTAAAGTATACTCTACCAGACAACCGCAAAAAATACAAGATGCCAAAACAGTTAATTTTTCTTTAAATGGAATAATTTGTTGTTTTGTACATTACATTTGTTATTGCTTAAATCCATTCAGCCCAGAATGCCTTTTAAGAAAAGGTTTGGTTATTGGGGTATCCATGTGCAAAATATTGCATTTGTTTTTGCATAAAGTTGTCGCATTTAAATTGAATTATACAAAAACACTATCAGTAAATTGTGACCTGTAAGAGGTCAGCGTTCAGCCAGACCGGACCCTTAATGAGGTTTCTTTTACTGGAAGCGATAAGCAGCGCAGGAACAACCGCCTCGATTTCTTTGAAGTCGAATTTCATGCCCTTGTTGACCTTCAAAGATAAATGAGCCGCGTTCTGAGAAAACTGGGCTTAATACATGTGCGTAAAGTTTCGTTCCAGATTAGCCTGTGCAGTCCGCACAGGCTAATCAGGGACGACACTTTCCGCCTAAACTTGATTTTTGGTAAGGAGGGACCTCCTTGAAAATAAAAATACCATAAAAGCGGAAAGTGTCGTCCCTGATTATTTTAAGTTTCAAGGAAGTCCCTCCATACCGAAAATCAAGTTTAGGCGGAAAGCGTCGTCCCTGACTTGCCTTTGCGGACTGCACAGGCTAATCTGGGATGACATTTTACGCACAAGCATTAAGCCTAGTTTTCTCAGAACGCATTTCAAATAAAAACACAGGTATTAAATACATAAACATCAACATAAGGCTTATGATACAATATAAAATAAAACGAAACAATTTAAATTCTATATAATCCAAAACATCAAAGAAGTATAGACACCAGTTATACTAGGCTGTTTAATCTACCGTTTTTTATGTTAATAATACCACTTTTGCTAACGTTTATTATTGAACACCTCTATAGAGTATAATAATATTTTCTATTGGTATGTCTTGTATAAATGGACGTTGGTACAAATTCACATAATGTTTTGTTGTAGAACGTTACATTTATAGTTTATATTATATTATAATTGTCAAAGCGTGCATTTTAAATATGCAGAAAGTCAGACATTCTGGCAATACATTTGCTTCAATGGTATATCGCGTTGCCTTTTTTATTGTTAAGAACACTTGTCAATTATGCCAGTGGGGATGCATTCTGTTGTTGTCGATTTTTCGTTGATAGTTTTTTTATCAACACGTTTCGAAAATGATACTGATCCAGCACCTTCAATGTGAACATCAAACCCGGATATAATAACGACGCTATTTCTATATGAAAGAGCTAGCGAATGATGCCCGGATGTAATAACGGACGCTATTTCTATGTGAAAGAGCTAGCGAATGATGCAGTTTTTTTAGTGTAAGAGGTGTAATTGCGATAATAGCATATGTGTTTAACGGTTGTTGTTTAATAACGCATTGTCGATATTAACTATGAAACGAATGAACTTGAAAAACACAACACTTGTTGGTGATATTTATTGAACAGCACGTGTGACTAAGTTGTGCAATCATATTCTATTAGAGTATTTTTCCATGCGGCTCTCAGTGGAGATTATAATAGACAAAACTTGTAACCCTTTCCCGGTAAGAAGCACAGTGTAAATTGCTGTATGCAATCAGCATAAAACCAGAACAGCCTGCGAGTATCTCGCAGTATGAAAAGAGTTGTTGTTTGCTGGTCATCAGTACCATACGGATGAAAATGGATCCTTATAAATTTAAATATAGTAAGAACGGTTTTACATTTAATTTGATTTCCTAGCGGACTGCAAACGCGTCAACGTGATTTTCTGAGCTTTAAAGGGTTTAACTTGACATGTATAGCATCGTCTACCTTGATAATCTCGTCGAGCCACTGTGCGAACGTGAGGTTGTTGTTTTCACCCTTGCCATGAGCCATGATGGGAACCTTGGTGTTGTTGTCGAAACGAATGTCGCCTTCAATCATCATCACATTTCCTGAAGCGTAAAAAATGCAATGTGCTGTGTTTGGAAGATCCACTTTTGGTTATGGTTTTTGCCCATCAAACTTGCAAGAGACATGATCATCGTTGTTATCAGTATATTCTGCCTAGAATAGTATCGAGATCGCTTCGTTCTATAATACGACAAACTTTTTACCTTTAAGTTACATTACACGTACTCATCTCACTTTTGTCGGCAAAAATCCAAATCCAAAAAAGATATATGACATGCGTTTTGATCTACAAAAGCAGACACGCAGATCAAACGATAGGCAATCGAGTAACTGCTAGATAACTACTGCACTCTTCACAGCGGTTATTTATAAGGGAAGTAACCGCAGCGAGGAGACAATCTCCTAGCAAAGTAAATGTTCGCTGCTGCTCACGGCATAGGCTGGTAAGAACATGAAGGCGAGGTACGACAAACAAGCGTTGAGTAGGAGAAACCTTATGCCACTTAAGAAGATTATGGGACCCTTAACAAATGCTTCAACGAACGAACGCTTTACAGATTCTACGTAATGGGGTACAAAACGTAGTTAGGGAAATAAAATAACCGAATTTACGTTAAAGAATTACCTGAAGTAGCCGCATTTAGCAGCTCCCATGTGTCTGTATTGTGACTCCAAACGACGTTCCCGGAATCTCGTCGCGATGCGTTAAAGTAGATCAATGGACTTCCGGCTGTTACCACAAGCCTCCTGAACGCTGCGTCATGAGCACCGAGGTCGTACATCAACTTACCAGCCTCGATATCGTTTCTGGCGGTAAGGACTCCGTTCAAAACTGCTTGGTCATTTCCGCTTCCGCTCACAAATGTTATTATCATCGTCATCATCTCGTTTTGTCGTACAAAAGGTCGCAATGTGTCCCAAGACGCAGCAAGGTTGCGTTCGTCGATTTCGATCATTACCGGCGCATCGAACAGCCCATGGAGCTCAGATACAACGTCAAGGGTCCCGGGTCCTATGCCAGTTTGACAGCAGTGAGAAGTAAAAGAAAACTAATTCCCCCCGCCGTCATGCCTTTGACATTTCAATGTTGCCTTGACACCCATGTGCTATCTGCAACATTTGGAGCAAGTGTCATACACATCCTTGTGAGGGCACAGTTGATCAAGAACGGAAAAACAAGAAAAGACCCGATTCTATCCTTTTTCAAGTTTTATAGTTGACTCTCTAACTCAACATATGCTGATTGCATAACAATTGCCAAAGAAAAACTATATCAAGGTTTTGTTAAATCAATATGCAATGCATAATTTTGCGCCGAGCCACCATCGACCAAAATCTTATAAACATTTACCCCTTGCGGGTCAGCAGTAGCATTCACAAGTACAATACCTCCAGATCTGAAGGGATTTCTAATCTGTAAAGTGTTTCTTTGTTCGTGCAAACAAATGTTATTTTTCTTAAATATTTGGCTATTTATTTTGATTATATAATACCAAGAAAATATTATCTAAAATTAAAAAAACATCTTTAACTAATAAAACAGCACGTATATATGGATTAACTATCCTAAAGTAATCTACAATGACGGCAAACATTTGATAAGAACAATACTCGGAACGAGTGAAATCTATGCGCGGAGCTGCGCAATCACCCTGTTCCCGTTAAATTATATTGATAAAGTTTAAAACTCACTTAAGGAACTCTATCCTGTCGCCGGCGCTGCGATACGGATACGATGATCACATTCGGATTACCGCTTCTCACGAACGCATTCAGTGCAGTCGTGACGTCATCGCTCGATGGTGGCATCAAATTAAGCTTCAATACGAGTTTCGACATTTTTGTCGTTTCCATGGCTTCAGCGACGGTAATTGATGTGCTTCCGATGAGAAAGACCCCTGTGGGCGACTTCCGGACCGGAAGATTCGCGACATTGTATTTGTCTATATAGTAACATAATGAACACGAATTAGTTAAGTTTATTTCATTGTTGATTGGTCTATTTGTTTCATAAATTTGGTGTTCTTTGATACTTCGGTATCAAATCATGAGGACTTCGTTAATCAAACAGCGCGGTTAATATGCACGCATTTGAACGACAAAGAGTCGTTTATCGGCATAATAACAAAGATAATGGGGAATTTATGTTAAAATCTAGCAAAATATGTCAAATGTGTTTACAATCGTAATTATTACCCAAATTTACTTTCCTTATTCTAATTTTTGCGTTGTTTTAAGAAGGTAATTTACTTCAGTTATTTTGAATTTTAAACTTAAACATCGCTCATTATCGTATTAGAATACACGTCTGGAAATAGGAAATATGAACATTTATGTTTAATTGCTTGTCATGTGATGTACTGCACAGGTAACCAATCAATTGCTTGATATAAAAGACAAGCAGACGGTATCAACGTTTATCTGTTAGTACTATTCATTGATATCATGATCAATTGACTTTACCAAAATAATCGAATAAGACGTTGACGGTAACTCAGTACTTTAATCCGCAGTAACTCACTTCCAGCTATGTTCGTCAAGTCGCCCTTGACCGCGATATCTCCACTGTACCATTGCAAGGTCAGTCCATCCGACACGTCAATAAACGTCTCCGTGTCCGTTTTGACGACAGGTGTGGGTGGCAACGGGGGTGTAGGATCTGAAAATGAGACCACGTCATCTTTTGATGGACAGTTTCAGTATACATGGCATACTGGGAAAACGGAGTTTATTTCATGCGCGTAAAATGTCGTCCCACATTAGCGTGTGTAATCCGCATAGGCTAATCAGGGACGCCACTTTCCGCTTTTATGGAATTTTTCGTTGAAGGAAGTCTCTTCTAAACGATCATCCAATCGAGGCGGAAAATGTCGTCCCTGATTAGACTGTGCGGACTCCACGGGCTAATCTTGGACGACACTGTACGCACTTGCAGTATGTCCAGTTTTCCCAGAACGAGGATCTATTTACAATTTTAATGATGTGACTGTGTAGAAAAGGTTTTGAAATATTTTACATAAAAACACGAAAAGAATATATGCACGGGATTGTGTTTTATATTAAGTGCGATGTGTTTAGACCGAATGAGTACTCTCCGTATGGGGATTAGAACCTGTTGCAGACGACGGAAAAAACAAGGAATCGTTTGGCTCAAATTTGATGGTTCGACGTGTTTTCATCTGGAGTGTACTGCATCGAATTCACGAGAGCATTGCTGCCGTTGTTGACGATGAATACTTAATTGAGAACTCCAAGTGTGCTTTGTCATGTCTCAACGTATTATCAGAATTGCAATTGTTTTGAAGCCTCGTGTTCTTGCATTTTCCAACGTTGGAATTACATGAATGAAACCCCTATGCGGAAGAAAAATATTTACGATTCGATATCGCGATGATCATTTCGCAATCTCGCATCGTAATCTCACGATATTGCATTTTGATGTCCTTCTACAGGTCATATCGTGCATTCAAGTTCTTTCACTTGTAATCTTATTCAATAAAAAAAGTTTGGAATACATCTCCATGCATAGAATAGCTCATAATTCACCCGTTTCGTCACAACGTGTATATAAAGTTGTGATTCTGAGGTAAAACATGCGAAATATGTGACCCTTTCGGAATGGCTGGCGGCTAGCACTGTGGTGCTTCAAAACACACACACACACCATAACGGAACACCGTGCTATACATACCTTCCTCCTTTTTCGCCACCACCACTATGAGCGCTATCAGGAGTCCCAAAAGGAGCACCGCAGCCACAGCGGAGATCAGCACACCCCGTCGGGCACCAGCCTTCGCTTCCGGCATATTTTTGTTGAGTAGTTGTAGTGGTCACAGAAGCGACACTTTATATCTGGAGCAAAAAAACACAAAGTTCTCTATTGAGAAATGGGAATTTAAAAAAAAATGTTTTAAATTGTGGCGCGGCTGAGAGAAAATGTATCGTGTAATCTACTTTTTCTCAAGAATATTTCGTGGGTGTGTGTTTAGACATTCACGAGATTACGCTGCCTTAAATTCAAGCAGTAGAAAAATTCTTAAACGTTGCACTATATATTGACACAGTCCTCATCATTAATATATACTAAACATACCTCCGTGGTGAGAAAAATCATACAAGGCGATATTCCGAAGATGAGAAGACGATAAAGTACGATGACGATTATGCGACAGCCTGATGACGATCACCCGAAAACACGACGGTAAAATGACGAAAATGAGAACGTTCGATGGTGTTAATAAGAAATAATGATGCATAATCATCTTCGTGTTGTCGTCATATTGTGTCTTCGTCATCGTAACGTTACCGTCATCGTCATCGTACTGTCGCGCTATCGTCATCGTTATTTGTATGTTGTCTCGTTATCATGATCTTGGAGTCATGTTGTCACGTAATCATAATTATACTGTCATGTTATCGTCATGTTACTGTGGAGTAACGACTTTACGATAAATCCATTTCGTATAGTATAATAGGACTGTATTAGAAATTTTAAATGTTAAATAAGAGTGCCACGATGGCCCTGAAACGCTCACCAAAGGTCAAGGTTAAAAATTGGTCGAAACTTGGTATGGTGACACAGTTTTTGAACGCAATTGACTTTATTTATGTCAAAAATAAATTTCTGACCAATCTAACTCAAATTTGAGTCATAAATGTGGTCTCCTTAATAGAACTGATGTTTTTCTGCGATTTAATTTGATGCATAGTTTTAGAAAGCAAGTGTTCGAAATTCCAACTCGGCGTAGATGGTGTACACCTTAACATTCTGACCAAGTCTTGTAAAGGTTGTGTTATTAACGCCTTTTAGTGCAATACGAAGTTTGTTTTAAGATTTGACCAGGTGATCTAGTTTTTGGCAGCATGTGACCCTAAATAAATCATCTCACCTTAAATAGTGTCAGCATAAAAAAAAATCTGACCAAGCTTTATCGAGATTGATTCGTACATGTGGCCTCCTAAGTGGCTACGTTTGTTTCGTAGATTGATTTGGTGACCTTGTGTTTTGACGCACGTGACCAAGATTCTCTACCGGTCGATTTACCTTCAATGTAAACATTCTTACCAAGTTTAATCAATATTGTGTCATACATGTGGCCTTTACAGTGATAACAAGGTTTACTTTAGACTTAATCTCTTCATAGAGTTTTAGAATGCACGTGATATTTATTCGAACTCAGTCTGATCATCGTCGAGATGAGTATTCGGGGGGGGGGTGTTAGATTTGATCCAGAATCGAACTTTGTTTGTATTTTGTCAAGATTTTCATTCTGACCAAGTTTCAACAAGATTGAGCCATACAATTGGCCTCAAGAGTTATAAATTGTCTAACATTTGACCTGGTGATCTAGATTTTGGACGCATTTGACTCACATTCAGATTCATCCTAGATATTTCATGATAAGCGACCTGAGCAAGATTCGTTAACATTGAACATGAAAAATGTGGCCTATAGTGCGATAACGAGTTAACAATTGAAGACACACGACAACCGACGCACCTCAGGTAAGCTAATAAGGAAGAAGTTTTGTCATACTTGCGCTAAATATATATTTGATGTATAAGGGAATGATGAATAAGTACAAATAAATAATTTTTATTTACAGCTGGTTCTAACATTGCATGTCTTAATGGCTGAATACACTTTGTAAATACCGGTAAAGGATGTTTACACGTTCTCTTTCTCAATCGGTGAAAAAAAAAACTTTCAATGGTATTATTTAGCATTATTGGTTATGAACAAATGTATAAATGAAAGTACTACTACTGCAGTGCTCTTATCCAAAGCATGTGAACAGCTATAATAATCAATATAACGTTTGATATGTGTCATATCGATTGAAATACCGTAATTGCAATTTATAAATACCACTTAGCAGGTATTTCGGTGTTAAAAACAAGGTAAATTTTCGTCTCATGTTTTCTTTGAAAACGCCTAATCGGATATCTCGAACTCTCGTTATCTCGATATTTGTTCTTATTCCCGCCGACTTCGAGATAACGAGAGTGGACTGTACTAGCACATTATATAAATCATCCATACTAAACAACGCAAAATGTTATTTTATTTCGAATTTCATTAATCCGATTTTAGAACCCGGAATGGACAGGACCAGTATGCATTTCGTTTTTAAAGTGTGAATAATTTTAATAAACAAGCGTTGACAAACAAAATCCGCTATTGAACACATCTAAAAACCAATAAGTAAATCTAGTTAGGTACATGTTATTGTACATGTCTGTTAATGTTAAAACAACACTAAATTACCTTTATTTACTTGTTGATAATATCTCAATATAACCAGAACCCGTTGAAAACAAAACCAAAGAATTATGTTTTAAACTGTTTACCTTAATATAGTCACCTTGTTGCACTTACTTAACGCTTAGTATGTAAACCGTCGACTGCTTGTTATTGCTTAAACGCGTTAACGATAGCTTATGCTGAAACTATATATTCTCTACGGCATCCGGATAGTGCCATCTATAATCTCGCCCTTCTTTCACCAAGGGCGACACACGACACACGAAAGGATACACGATATTTTGCGCGTTACTCAAATCCACACACGATTTGTTGCGCGATACACGAAGCGACGCGCGAAAATGTACAACGAAACATCGCCCTGGTGTAGGTAGTCCAAAAGAGGATATATCGTGGTAAATATCACGTGTCGCTTCAAGTATTGTGCAAAACACCGTGTGTCGCTTCCTGTGTCGCGCAAAATATCGTGTGTCGCTCTGAGTAAAGGGCAAAATATCGCCCGTATTATCCGAATCTCGTGTATCGCGGTCTAATTTCAGACCGCGACTAACGACAACCGATGCGATACACGATATTTTGCGCGATACACGAAGCGACACGCGATATTTGTACCACGGAATACCGGTAGGGCCATCGTGGTTACTCATTAAAATCCAGAGGGCAAGAATACGAGAACGCGAGAGTACGATGACAAGAATTCGTCAATACGATGACGACAGTGCGACAAAACGATGGCGAGAATGCGATAACGCGATAGCGAGAATGCAAGAACGCGATAGTACGATGACGACAATGCAACAGTGCGATGACGAAAGTGCGACAAAACGATGGCGACAGTGCGATAGTACGATGGCGACATTGCGAGAATGCGAGAACGCGAGAGTACGATGACGAGAATGCGACAATACGATGGCGACAGTGCGACAATACGATGGCGAGAATGCGAGAACGCGATGGCGAGAATGTTATGATACGATGGCGACAGTACGATATGACTATCGCACTGTCGCGATCTTACTATCGCACTGTCCCCATCGTATTGTCGCACTGTCACATTGTCGTCATCGTACTATCGCGTTCTCGCATTATCGCCATCGTATTGTCGCACTGTCGTCAACGTATTGTCGCATTCTCGTCATCGTACTCTCGCGTTCTCCATTCTTGCCCTCTGGATTTTAATGTGTAACCACGATGGCCATAACGGTATTCCGTATTGTACTGCTCAAATATCGCTGCAATAATATCGCCTGTCGACTCTCGCGTTTTTTACACGGTGCTACATTAATTTTTAACAATTTATTATCAATATGGCGTCCCTCGACACACTAATAAAAGATTATTTTCATTCTCGATTTTGTTTCCTGAAAATATCCCCCTTTTTGTAGACCCTGATTTTTTTTTAAACGCGAGAGTCGACAGGTGATATTATTACAGCGATATTTGAACAGAACAAATATCGCGCGTCGCTTTGTGTATCGCTCAACATATCGAGTATCGCTTCGTGTGTCGTGTTGATCATTAAGGTCAAATGCTTCTTCTTTAAAATCACAAAAACATTTTAAATATTGATAAGAAAAATCCCCACGTTGAAATCGAATTAAATTTGCATTTCTCTAAAACTGCATATTTGATAGATGGCGATCCGTTATTGTAATCCGACTTTAATAACTATATCCAGCTGGGTCCAGATTTTTTACATCTTCATTTTACATCACATTTACGACTGTGGCCAAAAATTATAAGATTGACAGCGCTCAGGCTGCAAAATACACCCCGTTCAAATTAAGGTGCATAAAATAAAAGTACATTTTTACACAAACAATAGTACATTTTTACATAACTTGTTAAATTACGAACTGTACGTGACACTTGTGGTGTAAACATAAGTAAGTTATGGTGTGTATTGGACGGTTAAATAATTTCAATAACACCGGAATCAAATTTACATGGTGTTTACAATTCGCTTCACTAATGAAACAGAAATTTAAATAAAATGTTCACTCTTTCATAATTATCATTATACTTTAACGACCAATACCTGATGGCAGGTATTATTAATTTAGTTGTTTTAAAGCGAAAACACGTGTAACACATTTTGAAGCCCCTATACACATGTTTACAACTCAAGTTTAAAGTTAAATTCTGCTTTCTTTGGTTTAAACGGGAAAGTAAGTTCATAACAGTATCGCCATGTAATGTAGATTAAACAAAGCGATTGTCATAGAATTAAATTGTGTCAATTTACCAAACGAAATTGTCGCAAAAATTAGATTTAATTTCAAATTTCTGTCATCAAAACATTGAAAGGAACCGTATTTATGTTCATACAGGGACGTAGCTTCTTTTAGGCACAGCAGGCCCGGGCCTACAATTTTTTTTGAAACCTGAAAAAATAAAAATGCTTCAACTTCGAAAATCACATTAAAATGTTGATCCTTAGGGGGGTGAGGTGTTAGAAATCTGCATTTCATATTGACATAATCCTCAGACAATGGATTCTGGTCGTGTTCAACGGACATATCTCCCAACTATCAACTCTTCTTCTTTCTTTGCGCGTAGATTGTAGCTAGCTTCTTTTCACGTGACTTGCTGTTACAAGTTTACATAACTCTCCATGTAGATCTACTTGACTCCCTTTCAACACTACAGTAAGTTGTAATCGATTATCGTTGGATTTTTAAGAAACATTTCGAATGATGTTTATGACCGCGGAAAATTAAAATGGAGCACTTGCCCCCGTATCCCGATCCATTGACTGAATCCGGGTCGGTTCGGTCCCTTGATGCCGAACATAAATGTGCCGTTATAGACATGCAGACAGTATAATAGGAATGAATTCCCATGGTTTGACTTGTGAATATGTGGGGTGTGACACTTTTAAATGTTTCTCTGTCTTATATTTTCTTATTTTATTATTTGTCTAGATATGCTTTAAATCTCACCAAAGGCGTTCTAGGATTAAAAATTGTCCAGGAGGAGGACCCCTCGCACCCCGTTTTTAAGTATCACATCCGGGCCTACAGCTAAAAAATGCTAGCTACGCCCCTGTCATACCATAAAATAATAAAATGTATGATTTTAACTCAGTACTGATAAAGGCTACCATTCAACGCCTAACAGTCATGACAGTAAAACAAAAAGTATCAACTTACGTATATATATCCGAGTCTTATCGTTATTAAACTGCAGTTATACGCACACTTTATAGAGCCAACCAACCATAAGTTTTCGTATTTTGTAACAGTCTATCTAACCTTAGGCCTAATAATAGTAATTTGTTTCCACCTGTCAACACCGCCAAAAATTCAGGATACATAGGTCTGATAAATATCGTTTATCTTATTAATATGTACGTTTTTCATTTGATTGAGAATACGCGATAACATGCAGAAAAAAATCCAAACCTCTTTAAACATTATTTCTTTATCAAATGTTAGTTTAACATTAAAGTCAATTTAATGAATGTAAACAAATGAAGCAAAAATGACCGCATATGTAATTATTATTTTGTGAAGCTCGCAGAAATTATCAAAAACACAGTCTATAATACCAAAATGAACATAAGGATTAGTACAACAAATACGGTCGGTCGGGTTACTGGAAACAAACATTTTTTGTTTACGCCACATTTTTTGTTTACGCCATATGCATGAAGATCTCACGTTCATAAAAGCACGGTTTACTTGAAATTCAATGGAGCGCGTAATATATATATATATATATATATATATATATTGCTATGACGTGGTAGGTTTGTTATTTACCGAAACGGCAGTTGAACGAAGTGAATGTCGAGCCTGTATCGTCTCACTTCAGACCTGTTATATCTGGATCCACATCTTTTTTTAACCCATTTGTGCCTAGTGGACTCTCCTATCCTTCTTAATTGGATCAATTTGCGGCGTCTCATCTGGGTCTACGCTGTTTGCCAATGCCTTTTTTCTATACGCCAGGCATAAATGGGTTAATCATCTGGGCCCGTATTCACCAACCACCTAAGGGAGAAAAATAACATAAGGTTTTCATTTGTCCTAAGTGTTTTATGTTTTCCCCTTAAATTTGAGGAAATTCCTTAAGTCATATTCACAAAACTCCTAACCTTAGACGTACGCCTTAGGTTGACCGTTTTTTCCCTCAAAGTTAAGGGACACATACACCTCCCTTAAGTCCAACGAAATCACCTTAAAATGGCGTCGTAGCAGACGAGTTTCAGTGGTTTTCATCATTTTTCGACCAAACACCATCCAAAAGGATGTTTTTTCTTTGAAATTTATCACCTTTCTAAACAGAGACCGATATGTATTCCATTGACTTTCAAAGTCCGGTTTTTAAACAGTCTACCGGAAGTAAAATTTTATATAAATTATTTAACAAATACATCAACTTCCATTACAATAAATAAAGTTGTTCCTTTTATACTTGGTAAAAGAAAACAGCCCAAGTTAAAGTTTCATACCAGTCAATGTCAGCATACGCTGATGATCCTGGTAGATCCCTCTTTGTGTAGATGTGAGGTTCTCCCATTTTTTCTCGAGGTCACTCCCTTTTCTGTGGGGACCTGTTCTATTGGCGTTAAATGTAGTCTCCACATTTGACCACATTTCCTTTTTTACAGAGCTAGAAATTTCTGAATAAAAGACAACACAGAACTTAAAATATATACATAGTAGTGGGCTTTCTCTGATTTCAATGTCATGTTAATGTTCACTCTATACTGTGTTTTTTTATGTTTAATTTGAGGATATAGTTCATCGTTTTTTTTTCAGTATTATATCCACTTGGATTAGATGCTTATCCTAATCAATAATATTATCAAAAAATTATTTAAATTTAATTTAAGTATTGCCTTTAATATGGGATACATAACAACATATTGTGTCAACACAATAAAAAACAATTGTTGTTGTTGTGAAACACAATGCCCCCTACTGCGCCGCTTTGAAGCCATATATTTGACCTTTGACATCGGAGGATGACATTGACCTTTCACCACTCAAAATGTGCAGCTTCTCGAGATATACATGCATGCAAAAATATC
This sequence comes from Dreissena polymorpha, assembly GCF_020536995.1. Classification (NCBI taxonomy): domain Eukaryota; kingdom Metazoa; phylum Mollusca; class Bivalvia; order Myida; family Dreissenidae; genus Dreissena; species Dreissena polymorpha. The sequence continues at coordinate 7,110,076 of NC_068362.1, forward strand.
AAGTTGCTATCGTCAATATCGCAAAAGTTATGACCAAGGTTAAAGTTTTGGGACAGAGAGACAGACAGACAGAATGACAGACAGACAGGCAAAAAAAATATACCCCCGATCATTCAATCCGGGGGTATAAAAATCAAATTAGATACAGGGTAATATACTTTATTTTGTGAAACGCATTGTAAGCAAACATTCTAATTGTTAGTTACTGTGCACTAAATGATATTAAAACAATTGTATCAAATGCAATTAGACATTGATAATCTCAATGAACTTTATAAATTGAATAAAAACAATGGCTTAAAAGTTAATACATAAATGTCAATACAGCGATTTGTCTTCCCCAATTAGGAAAAGTACCTTACCAATTTGGAGAAATTAGTGCGAAAAATCCTGAAATTGGGAAATATCGCGTCATGAAATCTTCCAATTGGGAATGATATGTTTTTTAATTGCTCAATGGTATCAAAAACAAAGTGATAATTTTATTTGTTAACTTGCAGATAATGCTCAAATTATAATAACACTTACGGCCGGCGACACGAATTACCCAAATCTACCCAAATATACAAAAACCGTCCCAAATCTACCAAAATCTACATAAGTCTTTGTAAAAAGAATTATCTTGCATCATGTTTGTGTGATGGGTACTATTGTTTTGTTTTATGCTTCATCTTTACACGAGACAACGTGTAATTTCCTAATAATAGGTAGATCTGGGAAGATTTGGGTAGATTTAGGTAATTCGTGTCGCCCTTATAAAATAAGATTACAGTGTTAGGGAATGCTATCGTACAGCAATGTAATGTCCAACAATAACCGATGCATACTTTGGGATAATAAATTACATAATTGTTTACCTATATTCACTATCGTAACGTCGGTTAAATTATAATGCATAAGACGAAGGAGAGATAAGGGTTGATCGTCTCATCAAACGGAAACTGTGTAGGCCACTGTCGGCGATATTTTCTACAAAGAAACTTAAACTCAACAAAACAGTTGCTTTGTCAACGATTAAAGTAATTTTCTTTAAGTTGTGTTTGGTTGTATTTCTTTTTACCTTGCAATCACGGTTAAGCCGCCATACAAACTGCCATACAAATTGTATGGAGTGTATTGATGAATTTGGTAACGTCCTCGTAAACAGTTTACCTGCTACGTATTGCCGGTATTGCACGCCTCTTCATGTGTGCTCTGTTTACTATCCATACCTTGTAAAGACCTGTAAATCAAGCATTACGGTACGTGCACAAACACAGAACATGTCTCGAAAACCGAAACTATGTTTACATGCCACTTAATAATAATTTAGATTTTACCTTTCGATAAACTTCAATACGAATCCTTATATTAACGTGCGGCCTTTCCCGGATCTCTCAGCTTTCTACAAATCATATGACACGATATAGATATATTGTTTTGCTATTAGCAATTTAGGGATATAATAGCTGTATTTAAATACGGATTTTGATTGTGGATGCATATAGACTAAACCATATTCGATTGCAATCATGTTTATATGTCTAAAATGATATGTGTTTGTGCCATACTTAAACATTGACCAATTGCTGAACATAATGTTGTGTTTTTATTGTAAATAAAGGCGGACTTGTTGCATCCTTTGACGTACTTACGAATTGCAAATAAAACTGGAAGAACAATGTGCCGTTGAAATATTATGAAATATGTGTGCGATAAACACAGCATATGTATTCAGATGTATTAGGCTGCTCGCTCTCTTTAATCCATTTATGCCTAGCGCCTAGAACAAAGGCCTTGGCAAACAGCGTAGACCCAGATAAGACGACGCATGATGCCGCGTCTCATTAGGGTCTGCGCTGTTTGCTTAAAGGGATTAGTGTAAGAAATATTTTAAATATAAAAATAAATATAATCGACATCCCTAATTTTGGAAATAAATTGATCCAATTTAGAAGGATGGGAGAGTCCACTAGCCATAAATGGGTTAATCTGGCTTATAGTGTTGTCCCTACTTGAAACGTATTTTGGAAATGTTTTGAGGAACAAGGTTTTATTTTCTTCTAGTGATATAATTATAAATGTTTGTGATAAACAAATAAAATTTAAACTACACACAGACCTTTAATTATATTATACGAAGCGATTTTTATGCTTTCCAAACATGTACTTTGTATTACTTGTATTAGCCGTTGCGTTACATTGCAATATTTTGGCGATGTTTTCACACTGTTAATGTGTTTGCGGGCGTTAAATTAAATTAAATAATGTACTTGGATCAAGGATATGTATTTCTTAACTATCTCATCGAGTAAAAAGTATATAGTGTTAAATCGTATCGCTAAACACGGCGAAGTTTTTCTGTTTACCACGCTTAATCGATATAAGATATATGTTTTAGAGTTAAAACTTTAAATGCAATTCACAATGCAAAGCCATACAATGCTTGCGAATTTACTTGTATGTTTGGCAGTAGGCTGCTCCTTATTGGCAAGTGTCCAAATCTTACATGCTTCGGAACAGGTAAACAGAACCTATTCAGATACAGGTTACTCCCGTAGTCGTTAAACTTTAGAATTGCAATTCAATCACATGCTATAAATGGACAATAACTCGCTGGCGTATTATTAATAACATGCCTTTTAATTTAGAAACGTACTTCTAGTCTTTGTTTACATTATCAGAAATGAGCTTGCGCATACAAGGGAAACATTATACTCAAGGATCAAATATCATTTGGCTTTAAAATTAAACGTAAACAAAATCCAAACTTTGTTTATTAGAAGGACATTTGTAAACGCAATTCAACCGCACCTATAATGCAAAATATATCTGTTTAAACAGCTTGCATTAGTTGACAATACATTTCATCTACTGTATAACCCCTTAATGAGCCCCACACGAGAGATGACGCAGCTTTCGCAGCAGAGACAATCAGAGACGAGGCTTATCAGAAGCGGAGCAGGCGACACAATTTTCAATTAGTGTAAATTCGGAATATTCACGTACAATAAATAGCACACACACGGGTAAGTTGAAATAATAATATTTATTATATTCATCGTTGTTCTTTCAAGCCAATTTTCATGTTTAAGACGGAAAACATACGGGTTTTTGCCAGCAATAGTGTCGACAATAATCATGTAGTTTCTATAAGTCAGAAATGATGTACAGGAGGGATAAGTGTCCCTAGTTTACCATTTTTGCAATACTGCGAGTGCAAAAAATTTGCAACGCAAGTGAAAATCACATTGCAAAGTTAAAATGCAAACGCTATATAAATAAAATACGGATGTGTATTCTCATTAACTCGCAGTAACACTGCGTATGCCTGAACGGCTCCATGTCCAAAAATGGCGAATTAATTTGTAACGGACGCTGGGACGAATACATACTGGAAAATCCAGATCAATGAGAACCCTACATTCTCATCCGTAAACATATTCATATAATCGGACATACATTGCGCATATAAAAATTTGTGTATGAACATATTAATATACGCAGACAAATATCTGCTTTACCGCCATTAGGCGAACAATATTGTCCGCAAAAGTAGGTAAATATAAACTACGCTGTTACACGCTATTGATAGAGCTTGATTTTACGTATGCGCTTCCTTGCATAGTAGATACAGCGAACATCGCTGCAATTGTCGCATGTCGCATGTTTTACGTATCCTGTTTTGTGGCGTTGAAACGCGCTGCGCAGAATACTCATTGAGGGTTGTTCTACAATTACTGATAGTTCAACGGCCGGTTGTAAACATGGCCATTAAACAATCCGGGATAACCATAGGGATTGTATGAACGGATATTATTTTATTCTGGCCACAAACTGCTGGTAATAATACTCAAATGTTCAACCTAAATGGAAATGCAGCAAACATTTATACCGGGGTTTAAATTTATTTTGTAGAACATACAATGTCCGATCAGCCAGGACATAACCCTCCAGGGTCCCCTGAGAAAAGAGGGGAAGAAATTTTACAAGAACTGAACAAAAACATGAGTCAATTTGCGGACATTGAACGATCAGTGGGTGAAATGAAATCGACCATTGCAAATCTTCAAAAAGATTTGACAGAAATTAAACGCAAAATCCAAGAAGAGGCGGGGCCGTCAAAAAAGTCACGAATTTCGGACTCGGATATGTGCCAGTCGGGGCCGTCCAAACAGTTACAAGAATCTGCGGTTACAGTTGCCGAAAGTTCCGATTCGGAATCGGACCCAATGGGTGCAGAAATAGACGAACTGCAGGGTTATTTGGATGAGGAAAGCTGCTCGGATGAGGAGGATTGCGATCTTATAACAGAGTTAACGCAATTCTGTACTGAAACAACGGAAACTGAGGCAGTCAGAAGAGATTCTGAACAGACATTAACGGCAAGTCAACATCGAGTTCCTTCAAGTCCCCAAGGTTGATGATTTTTTGTTGAGACAATTAAAACAGTCTCCAAGACATTCAGATTTTATCCTGCAAAAGTCTCACAGCACGCTTGCACAAGTAGCGGTACCAATCATAAAGGCACTTGAGAGGATTCAAACATCCAAAGATAAAGTACTGAAACAGCTGTTATCGGACGCATTCAAATTGGCAACCAATGGGATACAGAAGACGACCAATTACAGAAGAGAAAAACTAAAACAGGAATTACAACCCCGCTAAAGACATCTAGGTAATTTGGACTCCTCAGCAGAAAAGCTGTTCGAAAAGATTCCAGAGTCTATTAAAACCACCGAAGGAGCCAAACAAATCGTCAACATGCGCTACGCTCCGACTCAACGAAAGCCTTTTTGAGGCCAGCGCCCAAATCAGCACAGGTGGAACCCGGGAGCAAATCAATTCAGAAGAAACAACCACGCATACCAGCACAAACGCAGGGGAAATTTCAAGATGCACCACAAACAGAAATAAAGGTAAGTGACCTAAAGATAAACTTTAGAATGCACATGATGTTTCAGGTGTTTTGTTTATGAACTTCAAGCCAGCCATAAATACATCATCCTTTTAAATTGTCAACTGAACGTGTGTCACAGCCATATGCGAGCACTATAACAAAAGAGGGCAACCATTAGATAAAAAATGAAATACACAAGGCTGTGTATGCGTGCGTTTTTTTTCGGCAAATTTCCCTGAAACTAATAAAACGTTACATGTAGTATATTTCAATAACTTATCCCAAGCTTACAACTTGTTTGGCCTAGATTTCAACATCAAGAACCACTCGGGCATTCAACAAACTCAGCTGATCTGCACCTGCCCAAAATGAGTAATGTTTGTAAGAACGAGAACGCAAACATAAAATACGCCACATGTGTACCAATGATTCGGTTTGATGAGCATAACAATATATCTATTTAAGTTAGAGGGCGGAAAATATTCATTTAGCAATAGTAAATAACTCGGAAGTTCTTCAGGCGATCTGGCTGCTGGCTGCTCATAATTTGCCAAGATATTGAACACACAAACATTGTGAACATGTTTGATGAGGATGTGATTAAAACAAGGTATGTTAAAAGGCGGATAATACTAATGAAGCATTTTTTTTTTATTGAAGGGCCAATATTAATATGTGTAACCTAGCTGATTATCGACCTTGGCCAGATTATATGCCCACACACATTATCACCAAGTTTCATATTAAAGCTGTTTCAGTTTTAGAGCTGACAGAATGTATTTTTCATAATTCAAGGGCAATAATTTAAAAGTGCTTCAAACGAAACGCCTGGTTATCAACCTCGGTCGCGATATGATACCCACAAACATTATTACAAGTTTCATGCTTATCCAATTTAGTTTCATGATGACCCGATTTTTACTGTTTGAGTTAAAATACGGACTAAATTTGTTTTGCCTTTTTGTAATGCAGTAGCTTTTCTTTAAACAATCTTCAAACACATTGGCTGGTAAACGCACTTGGCCGAAATAGTATACTCATCAGTTAACATCAGTTCTTAGTATCATGATGATCTCATTTAAAAAGAGTACCGGTAGTGTATCGGACAAAGTTGATATGATTTTGTTCCAGGGCCGTAGAAGTGCTTTACGAAATATGGCTTATTATAAAACTTGATCGAGAAATTAAGCCCACAAATATCATTCACAAGTTTCATAAACACGAACACTGATTTTAATCATGATCCGTTTTAAAGTGCTATTGAATTATTGAGCGGACATCGTTCTCATCGACGACGCCCGCCGCTCGTATAATGCTCCCATAATACGCTCGTTTTTTGAACGGTCGTTTAAAATATGGGACGCTCATAAAGTGAATATATCTTATAAGTTACTGTAATTCAAATGTAAGTTTAGGTATAATATAGGACAATACATTGCATTTCTGATTTTGATATGCACGCCAAGTTTTAAGTTTTACACATAAATATGACCATTATCTGACTAAATGACTACACCTGCTTGCGCTCATACAATCCAACGAAACAATATTTAACCAATGGTGTATTTTAATCTATTGCGCAACATCAAAGAGCAATTATTGGTTGGACACACAATTCAATTGTATATTTATGAGATTTTCTAAATATTATGTTCTGCACGAGTAGTGGCTTTGAGATTTAACCCATATGAACTGTTATAAAAATATTTACATGAAAATGTAAGTCATAATATAAATGAAAAAGGACACTTGGATGTGTGGCTGCATGGTTTTCTAATACATATATAGTGTCATCAGCGGGGTTTTTGTTTCTTTTATAAGAAACACTCATCGATTATATTACCGCACGTTAACAGAAATATGGCATATAATTGTTTTACAACATTTTCGAAATTTTCTGTTGCAATAGCCGATACTTAAGGGATTCACATACTATTAGCAGCTAAATATATAAGTATGGTACAAAAAGCTCACCCATAGGGGATACAAGTATTTCTTCAAAGGTGATGCAAACTTGATCACACAAAACTGAATTAAGCTGCAAATTAGAAAACAATGGTCATCAGAAAAGCCACCAATTGTTATTATTTGCACCCGAATCTGCCTGTTTACTTTGTTTGCGGTATATATCTGCGTCCCATAGAATCAGTACATTATTAAATTAAAATGCTAAACTTTAGAAGTGCTTCAAGCGATCTGGCTAGTTATAGAATGTTACCGATATCAGATGCACGTAAACAGGAATACCGAGTTTCATGATGTTTGATGAAGTAAAAATGCTATTGAGCGGACATCGTTTTAATTAACACAACCCGCCGCCCCCTACATGTGCTCCAATAATACAGCCCGTTGTTGTTTTAAGTTATGATATTAAAATTATCATATAGGACACTTTTATTCCTTACTGATTTTGATTTGCAAGAGATGTTTCTTGTTATACACACAGATATTACCATTTTCTGACTTAATGACCACACCTGCTGGCAATCGTACAATTCAACGAGGAGTCATTTGACCAGGTTCGAAGAAAACTGCAAAATGAACTGTTCAGAGAATATAATGCGATATAAAAAGCGAGTCTTAAATCATGAAATTGTAATTAATATATATGTTTCTGAGCTGTTCTGCATGACTACTTGCTTTGAGATTTAACCAATTTAAAATGTTAGATTTACGTTAAAATGTTAGACATAATAGACATGGAAAAATATCACGTAAAGCTGTGACTGCATGGTTGGCCAATACATTTTTTTATTGAAAGCACTCAGCGATAATGTAACTGCACTTTCAAACAAATATAACATATAATTGATTTACAATATTGTCGAAATTTCCTGTTACAAAAGCCGATAATAAATGGATTCACACAGCTGCTCAACACATAAGTATGGTTCAAGAAGCTCATCCATAGAGGATGCTCGTATTTCTTCAAAGGCGATGCAAACTTGATTACACAAAACGGAATCAAGCTGCCAATTGAAACAACTGTCATGAGAAACGCCAGTAAAGTTATTCTTTGCACCAAAATCTGCCTGTTTCCTTTTTGTATACGCGGTATGTAACGGCGGTCTTTAGAATCAGAAACGTCATTTTGAGAGTCGGAAGTATCGGTAGTATTCGTTTCCATAGTATCTTCGATAGAAGGATTCTTCGTGTTAACGATATCATTATCTGCTGCCTTTGTTCGACATTCTTGTCGTATATGGGACGCTCCGTTTAGTTGGCCTTTCCCATGGACAGATGTTCGTATCTTCCTGGCAATCAAAGCATACATGACGACAAGCGCAGCTGATATGATCAGGATGGCTGCTGCCTTTACGATACTATGGTTCTGTCTGACATTTTTGTAATCATCCGAATCCGTGCAATAATGTCCTTTGAGGGTAACATTCGTTGCAATCTCAACTTTGTATTCAACAATACCAGTCGCATAAACGTCAGGAACGGCGAAACCAAAGGAAAATACGATAAATCATACGGTGAATATTTTGGCCTCTTTCATCGAAAGCTTCGGAGACGACGTACTTGCATACATTGTAAGGAATCGGTCGATGCCAATAAGAAGAACTGTACAGAATGAGCAAGTGGCAAGTGTATTTCCTGAAAAGCCTATGAATTGACAAAATATCATGTTTGTAAATGTTGCTGATTTAATTAGTAAAACCGCATTCAAGGAAAAACACACACATGCGATACAGTCAATTAATGTAATTGACGTCATTAAGAAATTTGACGTTGATGACACTTTCGACTGCCAATAGAACCAAAAACTAGCGGCGTTACTAACACAACCGATAAAGCACACGGTGATTATAAAAATTATAACGAGCATATTATCTATTGTTTTTTCATCGTTGTAGCTTTGCAGCAATATAGTATACATGTAGTTGGTATAATTTTCCATATTGCCTTTCACACTTTCAGCACTGTTTGCTAATTATAGTAATATTTTAAAGTTTCACATTTTAAATCTTGACTGGAAAGTGTGAACCCTGCCTGTATACTATCCACTATTATATTTCACTTCACCCGCTGTTTGTTTGTACTTTGAATATACCAATAGTTCACATACAACTCATAAATGTTTACTTTAAACGAACGTTATTCCATTGAAGTCCATCGTCAATGTTTAGTGTAAATAAGCCGAGAAATATTCAGACGAATCTAAGTAAATAATTACCGATACTGAAACAGGAAGGATATCCTCAATCACATGATGTAATGCTCTCGTTAAAAAACTGGATGCTTATCACCTCTGCCAAGTTAGTGGATCATGAGACGATTATATTCCTGAAAAACTATCAGACGCCCGCAAGCATTACAGCCCGCACATCCGCTCGCGCAACTGTTCCTATTTTACTTCATTAGCGCGTCTGTTGTTTTATTTAAACAATAATGCATATATTGCAGGAGGAGTTAAATATGCACGAGGAACGTGTACAAATAAACACCGAATACTAAGAGGAATTTAAATAGCGAAACAAGGAAATGTTTACTGTTTCGTTGTAACGTTTTTCTTGTTCATACGTTTAATAATAACTGATGTAATAAGATCCTATAATGGCCCGCGGTAGGTTATTTACATTGTAGGTGCGATCGTATGAATTATTTTGTTTTAGTGACTGCACTTGTTCAAGGTCTGTCCACCACAATACCTGAATGTTAAAGAATTAAAGATGTTATGTATGCTTACTTTGAGAACATATACTAGAAGTCCTGTTTGTGTAAATTGCAACATGGTCATAGTAAATTTACGAATTTTACGTTTATACCATAGCTGAAGAGAATAATGAATGAAAATCATAACTCAAGATGTTTCGTGTGTCAAATAATATAGACATTTAATTTCACTACATTTATATTTAACCCCTCAGACCCCCCCCCCCCCGTACTTGTTTTTTTTTTGTTAACCTACACAGGTTTTCTTGTTTTACAAATGTACAGAAAATAAATTCAAAATTGCCAGATCATTCCTACAGAGAAACATCAAGCAATGCCCCCAAAAGACCAAAGAGCTACGTTATATACACTGTAACCCTGGTGAGGCCACTTGATGAATACTCCTGCATCATCTGGGGTCCATTCACAAGTGCAAACATCTTGAAGCGTGTGATGGTGCAACGTCGAGACGCAAGGATGATTTTCTCAGACCAAAGAAGGACCAGCAGTGTAACTGCTATGATCCAGCAACTAGGGTGGCCATCATTCCAAGAGCGCAGAACCTATGCGAGATTACCATGATATACCGCTTCGCCAACGGCATTGTTGAAGTCCCTACATCCAACCTCACTGGAATCAGCTCCGCAAGAGGTCATGGACACCACTTTCTGGTACCATTTGCTAGAACTCAGTGCTAACACAGATCATTCTTCCCAGTCACCATTCGCCTCTGCAACATCCTTTCCCAGTCAGTAGTCAGCTGCGCAACCATCGACAACTTCAAGAATGAAGTGCAATCAGTGACCCTCCGATAGACAGTAATTGGCGCTTTTTCCTGCACTATACATAGGAGTGTTATTCTTTTTTATTTTATTTTCATCACTTTAACTGTACATAGACAAATCTTGCACCGCAATGCGCTAGTACGAGCATACTTATGGAAAAAGAAGGTTGTGATTAACGGGTGAGAAGTCAGAATAAACCTCCTTAGTAGCAGGTAGAAACCATAGCCTCATACGTGATCTTACGTTATCGTATTTAAAAGATGAAAAAGGTCTCAAAGATTCGCGAACTGAATTTTTTTACTCGGATTCAATAAACAGAGACTGATAATAGGGTTAATTGTCATGCGATAAGCAGCGCGACAGGTAACTAATTCAGAAAATGCCGGTTCGGGTCGGCTAGCTTAGTTGATATAGAACCGGACAACGAATCAGCTCACCTAGGAAAAGTGTGAGCTTGTTCACTGACCGCCTTGATATAACTGAAATACAGTTGAAAACAGTGTTTACCCCTAACATATTAGACAAATAATAAGGGATTCCTCAATTTGTTCTTGTTTTTGCCTTAACAGTGGACATTACCCTTAGGATGGTTCCTTACACTTACCCATTACATAAGTTTTTCTTTGCTATAAGGCAATCTGCACCTGCAATAGATTGGCCCAACATGCTTTTTGTAAGTCTCTGCAATAGCTAAATTGGCATTACCCATAGGATAGCTGCATCGTTCAATTCGAGTTGTTTGTCATCCATGCATTGGGCTTAATATTACGATGGTTACGTAGTTACATGTACATGTGCATTTCTTGGAGAAAATACCACTTTTAGGGGCTTCTGAAAAAAAATCAATCCATCATCATTCCCTTGACCGGTCTGGCAAATGTGTGGAAGTTTCGAACGACGACACATAGATTTTCCGCCAGTCAGGTATGTTGTGGGTTGCTTAGACTCATCCATGGGGAACGACGTCCATTCTTTCAAATCATTCGACGCAGCTTTTCTTCTGACGGCCAGCTCTCTCCCTAGCTTTTCCAGGAGCAAAGTCGTGCACAAAGAGTCGTGTCGTTTGAAGGTCGCAAGGAGGGCTCGTGTGGGCCGATATGTGATGCTCTTCTGTTCCGTACGTACTCGTTGATATTCTGCGTCCTGTGTCTGTGTGAAGCGTGAAAGTCTCGCAGCCGTACAGAAGGACTGAGACTACGAGGGACTTGTAGAGCCTGTACTTGATGGGGAAACTGATTGAACTGTGCATCCACATCTTGCTCCGCCTGGCAATCGCTGCGGTCACCATGGTAATTCCTTTTCTGACTGCAGCAGTACTGCTACCGCCCTTTCACAGAATTGCTCCAAAGTACTTGACGCTGGTTATTTCATCCAGCTTCTCGCTGTTCATGGTGATGTCTGCACTGGTGCTGTGCATGTTGCTCAACATGATCTTCGACTTCTTGATGAACTCCATCCAGTAGGCTCTTGCCCTTTCGTAGACTTTTGGTGATGTCGCGAAGTTCTCTTGCCACCAATAAGGTGGCCAACGTCATCAGTGAATCTCAAGTTTGAGATTGGTCTGCCATCGATGAAGACGGAGATGTGGTCTTGGAGAGTCTCCTGAATTATCTTCTTAATGGAAAGGTTAAACAGGACGGGGGCAACAGACGGACTCCCAATAATGTTCTGAAGAAGTCAGCCTTCTGGCCATTGTGAAGAACTGCGGTGCTAGAGTTCCTGTAGAGTTATTGGATGACTTCCAGAAGCCCTTCCTCAATGTAGAATCCTCTCAGAACCTGCATTTGGCCATCATGCCACATGCGGTTAAAATCTTTTTAAAGTCGATGAAGTTGTATAAGAGCATGTGTGTTCCAGGCGTTTCTCAATGGTGACTCTGCAATTGAACATCCACAGTTCCATTGTGCTCCGCATAGCTCTGAATTCAGCCTCCTTTTCCACCAGCAGTGCCTCGGTTTAACGTGCACACGGTTAAGGATGATGCGTAACGCGATTTTGCTTGAATTACTGATTACTTTTTTAAGTTGCATAATTTATTTCACATGCTCACTTTTACTGTCGTTATGAAGAACATGTGAACATTTATAATATAATTCCATGATAATCTTGGAACTTACAACAACGCGTTTCCATTTAAACAACGTTTTAGTAAGAAATCCTTACATCATGCGTGTGTAACTGCTTTATAATTAGTAATATATAATAATAAATGAATGTTTGTGGCTGACTAATAACTGCATATGGCACAGAAACAGTTACATACAGGATGAATATTAGCTATACAACAGTTTGCACATTATATATGCACACAAGACATGCACTAGTTACCGAAACTTTTACAGTCTGACTGAAAAATGCATTTACCAAAATGCATCTATTGGCAGATGGTAAAAATACGCATATAATGAAATTTCAATAATACACTAAGTGCTAATATTTTCCCGAGCAGCAACTGAGTCATTGCTATAAGATTTCAAGATGTTCTGCTTTTTTAGTCCTTGTCCGTAAAAAGCAGCAGAACAGTTATTCTTTGTAGAATATTATTAATGCAAAATATTTGCTATAAATGTTATTACAAACACAATATAAAATAATTTAATACAAAGGTAATTATATGTGTAACATAAAAACGGTAAATGCAGAGCTGTAACACAGTAAACAAATTATTATCAAGTAATTAAGTTAACATTAAAATAAGTATACAACTGTGAACAAATAAATGAAAACAATGACCTCACAAGAAATCCATGTTCTCTGCTATTCCAACGTTATACCAAAATAGACAATAATGTTTCCACGCATCTAGGTAAGCCTGTGTCTTTTATATGCAAAGTTTATTCTGCTTTATATTTTTTATTCTGATAAAGAACACAAAATAATCTTCTCAACGTACCTAGTTTTAGACAATAAACACGTGATTTTAACAAATAATAGTGCCAAATACTGTTTTCTTAAATGAATTGCAAGTCCGATTTGATAACTAATTCTCAGCCCACAACTTGTGTAGCGTAGAAGACGGGACACTCTACAAACAATGCTGGTCCGTCCCTTTCCAAGTAGAGTAATGTCTTTCAGAACAAGCATTTAAACTTGCCAAAATGCGCCCATAACAGTTTGGGGTTACACTGATCAAGTTTAAGGATTAAAAAGATAAACATCATTTCATTTAAAAAGCGGCCTTATAAACGGAGCAATAGCACATTCCATGATGATTCGCTTAAAACTGCTTAAGTAAGATGGAAGACACTGTAAATTTTACCTTTTTTAAACTCAGAAGTGCTTGTTATCGAAATTGGTCGATATATTATGCACATAAACATGATCATCGAGTTTCATGATGATCCGATTTGAAATATTTGAGTTATTTAGCGAACATTATACTCATACGCCGCCAGCCGCCCGCGACATTTGTTTCCATAATACTTCCCGTTTTTGTAAAGGGAATATAAAATATGGCACATATTAACAATATATGTTGTTGCATTTCAAATGTAAGTTATAATATAATATAGGACAACACAGTCAAAAAAAAGGATACATTAAAAAGGCGCCTGGATAAACATTGGATCAACCACCCGATGATGTACGACTATAAATGTGACTATAATACAATAATAACCGGAAGCAAAAAACTGAGACTACTAAATAGTGAGGACGAAGAAGAGGCCACTACATAGGTTCCAAAGACCTGCGGTGGTAAACCACCAAAGGTAACCTAAGGTAAGGTAATATTTCGCTTGACTGATTTTGATATGCATGAAGAGTTTCAGGTGTTTCAACTGAGTTTCAACATATTATTATTTAATTGCCATATAAGCTGGCATTAATTCAATTCAACGAAGAATCATCTGACCACGCTTGCAGGGGAATGGTCAGAAAAAAAATGCTTAGATATATAAAAAAAACTGGTATCACAAAAAGAAGTACGTGCTCATTACAGTCATATCAGATGCATTACTTTGTAATGTGCATTTTTTGCGCCGAATAATAAAGACATTCTTGGTTTGACATACATGTTATTGATATTTCTCAGATTTTCTGAAGATATTCTTCATTAATACTTATTGAGATTTAATCGATTTTTACTGTTAAAAAATATTTACGAATATATTCGTCATAATTTGAGAAATGTAAAAATGTTTCTAGGTCTGTTTCATTCACACACGCATTAATTATGTAACCGCAGTTTGAAACAAAAATGACATAGAATTTCTTTACAGTATTGTCGAAATTTCCTGTTACAAAAGCCGATAATAAATGGATTCGCACAGCTTCTCAACAAATAAGTATGGTACAAGAAGCTCATCCATAGAGGATACTCATATTTCTTCAAAGGCGATGCAAGCTTGATCACACTAAGCGGAATCACGCTTCCAATTGAAACAAGTGTCATTAGAAACGCCTGTACAGTTATTCTTTGCACCAAAGTCTGCCTGTTTAATTTGTATACACGTGTTATGTTTCGGCGGTTCGAACAATCATACGTGTCCTTTTGCGAGTTAGAAGTATCGGTAGTATAAGTTTCTACAGTATTGTCGATAAAGGGATTTTGCTGGTTGACGGTTTCGCTATCTGTTACCTCCGTTTGACATTCTTTTCTTATAGGGGACGCTACATTTGTTCGGTCTTTCCCTTGGACAGATGTTCCTATCTTCCTGGCAATCAAAGCATACATGACGACAAGGGCAGCTGATATGATCAGGATGGTTGCTGCCTTAACGATACTATGGTTCTGTCTGACATTTTTGTAATCATCCAAATCCGTGCAATAATGTCCTTTGAGGATGACGTTCGTTGCAATCTCAACTTTGTATTCAACAATACCGGTTACATAAAGGTCAGGAACGGCGAAACCAAAGGAAAATACGATAAATCCTACAGTGAATATTTTGGCCTCTTTCATCGAAAGCTTCGGCGACGACGAACTTGCATACATTGTAAGGAATCGGTCGATGCCAATAAGAAGAACTATACAGAATGAGCAAGTGGCAAGTGTTACTCTTGAATAGACTATGAATTGACAAAATGTCATGTTTGTAAATGTTGCTGATTTAATTAGTATCACTGTATTCAATGAAAAACACACACACGTGATACAGTCAATTAATGAAATTGGCGTCATTAAGAAATTTGACGTTGATGACACTTTCGACTGCCAATAAAACCGGAAACTAGCGGCGTTACTAACACATCCGATAAAGCACACGGTTATTATAAAAATTATAACGAGCATATTATCCAATGTTTTTTCATCGTTGTAGCTTTGCAGCAATAAAGTATAGTTGGTATAATTTTCCATATTGCCTTTGACACTTTTCGCACTGTTTTTTAATTATTGTAATATCTTAAAGGTGCACATTTTCAAGCTTTGTGGGAAAATATGCACAATGCCTGTTTATAATCAACTGTTACATTTCATGTCCTGCGCTGTTTTTACGTACTTATAATATGCCCTTAGTTCGCATTAAACTGATAAATGCTTCCTTCAAACAGACGTTATTGCAATGAAGTTAACCATAAATGTTTAGTGTAAATATGCCAGGAAATATTTAAACGAAACTAAGTAATTAACAACCGATACGGAAACAGGAAAATTATCCTCAACTACTTGATGTAAAAGCAACCAAGGAGTTTGCGAAACTTAATAAGGTTTTGATCGCGGAATCCATGTCTCAGCATGCTTATCACCTCTGCCAAGGTAGTTGAAATGATTATACTCCTGACAAACTAGCAGACACCCGCAAGAATAACCGCCTGCCCATCCGCTCGCGCGACTGTAATCATTTTATGTCGCGGGCGCGTGTGTTGTTGTATTTTAATGGGCGAATAATACATGTATTGCACGAGGAGTTAAATATGCATGCAGAACGTGCACAAATGAACATCGAAACTGATTAGAGGAATTTAAACAGCGAAACAAGGAAATGTGTACTGTTTCGTGGTAACGTTTTTCTTGTTAATAAGGTCAATAATAACGGCTTTAAGATCTAATTACGGCCCGTGGTAGGTCATTTACACTGTTTGTGCGATCGTATGTAGTATTTTGTTTTAGTGTATGTGCTGTCTTGAAACACTTGAATGTTAAAGAATTGCAGATGTTACGCATGCTAACTTTGGGAATATATACTAGAAGTGCTGTTTTTGTAAATTATAATATGGCCATAGAACATATACGACTATAAAAAAATGAAAACCAGTACAGTAACTCACGCGGTTACGTGTATCAAAGAATATAGTGATTCACTACGTTATTTTTTTTCAAACATAAACACACATGTTTTTGTTAACCTGCACACGTTTCTTGTTTTACAAATGTACAGAAAATAAAAGAAATGTAAAACAAAAAAGCAACATTTACAACACAGAGAGAGTAATCACGTGACAAACAAGATGGTGACATCCATGCTGAGACAGATATTTTTCGCCGTTTAATACCCGTTTTTACTTTTATTAATTGTTTAAAGTCCGCTCACTTTACAGACATATAAGCTAGAAAGTGATTTTCGTATATTTGTATTAATATTCTCTCTTTATCTCGACTTTATTTGCTGCGAATTGTTCGTCCCCATCTGTTTGCGACGTGAGAACCCCCTCTGCAACTTTTGCTTGGTTGTATGTTGAGTTAAATATTTGCCATTCAAATATGCACTTTAGTTCTTTTGGTGCAGCCGCAATTTCAATGTGTATATAATTATAAGATCAGTTTGATTCGTATCGTTTGGATGTTCGTATGATGTAATGAAGGCTATCGTAAAAACAAACAGTGGAGTTTGCGAAACTTAAGGAGATAGAAGGTTATCATTAACGGGTGACAATCAGAATAAACCTCCTTTTTAGCACGTAGAAAACAGAGACTCATGCGTGGTCTTACGTTATCGTATTTAAAATGTGAAAACGGCCTCAAAGGTTCGTAAACTGAATTTCTTTACTTTGATTGACTAAACAGAAACTAATAATAGTCATGCGATAAGCAGCGCGACATGTAACTAATTCAGAAAATGCTGGTTCGGGCCGGCTAGCGATGTTGATAGAGAACGAGACAACGAATCAAATTACCTTGGAAAAGTAAGAGTCTGTTCACTGACCGCCGTGATAGGACTGAAATACTCTTGAAAACGGCGTTTAACCTAACATAACAAACAAATAACTATGGATTCCTAAAAAAAAACATTAATCTTAAAGTCCCCGTCCGCGGAGATATATATGGGCAGACTCGTAAGAAAACGTGTTTTTATTGAGGATATCATTGAAAATCCGGTTGAAATCGGTTGAAAACAAACAATATAGCGATTTTCATTTTGGGGTTGAGCACGGTAAAGTACGAAAATGGACTAATTTATATTCATGATTTGACACGTTAATTCAAACCTAAACACACATAATTGCGGATACGGGCGAATTTAGCGGAGAGAAGGTAAGAACAAAAGTAAATACATACCTATGTATTTATCAACAATATGATAATAATGATTAGACAAAGCTACATATAGATATAATTTGCATAGTTAGCGATGATGCAATGATTTTCGCCTATTGCATGTATATATAATCATTTATATATTATTTTATCGATTCAAAACCGACTTTGACCGGGTTTTCGATGTCAACCTCGATTAAAATATATTTCAACGAATTTATGTTAAGTTTATTTCTCGCTATACGATTTATATGCAAAACAACGATCTATTCCGCGAACGTGGACTTTAATGTGTATACATGTACTTAGTTTCATGATCATGTCTTTTGCACTTCTTAAGAAAAAACTAATAATTTATCATATATATTTCTCATATATATTTTTCGTTACAGTAACCTGACATTTGATCTCAAAAATAAAACAGTTCCATCACATCGCCTCTCATTTACCGTTCACATTTTATCCAAGTATCTTCAGTAATCTATCAGACATTAAGCACCCAGTTCTTTATTCACTTCGAGTGAATTTAGTATTTTCGTACCGACCGGCTGAAGGACAGTTTAACAAAAGAAGGACAGACAAACTGATGGCAAATGTTAAGCTCAATGTTAACGGACGACTTATGACCCAGTGATCAGGGGAAAAAATGTAAAGCGCCTTTGAACGAACATCTCGAGTATGAAAAAGGGCGCTATATAAATGTGGTATAAAGAAATGTGAATACCAAGTTCCACGATGATATTGTATATACTTTTTAGTAATAACAATATTAAGTTGTGTCTAAAATTAAGTCACACCAACTTAACCTTTGATATCTGGTAAAAAAACAGTCACGCATAATGCTTTTATTGTCTTTTATAGTTATATAAAGTATCATCCAAGTATTTTCAGTACTTTCAAGAAATGCCAGGATCGCGTTATATCGACAGAACCGACAAACGAATATTAGGTACGAATGGTCTACATGTTGTGTCATAGCTGAAATATGCCCACAAAAAATAGATAATTTATGTTCTTAATATATTGTCATTCTGGACTCTTGTGAGTGTACAAAGCTTTTTATTTGATCGTGCACATGTTTGTTTGTGTTTGTTTTATTGGTTTAGCATTTTTATAGTCTTGGTTACCAACGCAGTAGTTGTGCTTTATATAATTGATAAATGCCTTTTTTTAAGTACCGCTCTTATGGATCAAACTCTTCCAATGACATATTTATTCTTATTCCGACCTAAAAATTCCTTATTTAAGATAAGGAAATTAAATATGATTACCCTCATTAGATTATTGTAGTTTCCACCGGGAAAGTTTGTTTTCAATTTAAATTATACTTTCAATAGTTATTTATTGTTTCCCCAAATTGTTCACTTTATTTGTATTGTTACGAACTAGATGGTCTCTAAATTAAGAATACATTATGTAACGAATTTCCAACTTAAACTAATGTTATTAATAACAATTTGGATAAACTACGTTTTTGTAACGCATAAATTGATATAAACTTGGATGTAAAGGCTTTTTTAATGAAACGTACGCAAGTTAGTAATATACAGGCTGTTATAAATCAGTTTTTCATTTAAAAAAAATACTTTTGAAACAGTAAGAAAAATCCTGAAATACCCCCCATCCCCCGAGCTTGATATATCGTTTTCTAAAAGGGATTTGTTTGTTCTAAATATATGAGTTTAATTAGAGGGAAAGGTGAGAATCATATATTTTATGTGCCAAATGGAGTAGAGCCGCAGACAAGAGTTAAGTATGAAACATTAACAAAGGTTAATAACCATGCATTTGTCTTAGTAAGTCTGTTGTCCTTGTAAACTGCATCTCGTTTCAATGAAATCTTTTTCCCTATGCATTTTTATGAGGATACCTCTGATAGTTTTCGAGTTGTCCTGGACAAGGCCGCACGAACGGAAAGACCGAAACACTTATTCCAGTATACATCCCTCTTAGGCTTTTGTTGTGATGGAATACACTAATAAACCGATTATTATATAGTCAATGAGTATTTTTTCGTTAACTATATAAATCGTTGTAATAACGGACTTGTTTTTATGTTTTTCGTTAAATCTTCACTTACTTTCAAACATTTTTTTGTTGAAAAAAAGGGAAAGCTTTCCAATTTGCAAAATCAATATCAGTTTTATGTCTGCTAGTATCGTTATATAAAGGCAGCATTAACTTTGATAATTATAATGCTCGAAAGACTGAATTGTTCGCTTGTAAAAGTTACACATATTAAAAATACATTAAGAAGTGCAAACGTGTGATACATTTTTTTAAGATGGTATCAAAAATGCTGCCGGAATCAAGACGGCTTCTAAATTCTAAAATAAAATATCCAAATTTAGCATAAGAATAATGAATATTTACAAATAATGCAATATATACTTTAATTGTTCAAGTCACAATGTTCACTAGATTGTGTGAATGCTTGATTTGTTCCAACGGTTCAATACATTCTGTCATATTTCTCCGAATACTCGCTTTATCCTTAGCATCTGCACTTATTCAGTGTCCACTGTATTAGTACTGCTCATTTGTCTAAAATATTCTATCTTCGTGTTGCAATATGCAGACCCGGACTCAAAATCTGAGAGTATCAGGATTAGATGTTGATCATATATTCACCTTCTTACCATGGCCATATCTCATACAAGTTGTCTCTATGAACATGTCGCTCAATATGGTGTTCCATACCGCCGTACATGCTCACTCTTTAAAAACTCCTTTCATGCATTTTCTCCATTGACCATAGATAATAGAGGCCCTTTTAAAGTAGTTTAGGTGTGCAGTGGCGAGAAAGTATGGTAACATGAGTTTAACTGATGCCAAGGGCAGCGGCCAATGACCTTTTGTTTCTGCTCAAATATACATCATGATAATAATTACTACCTTAACTAAACAATCCACTAGCAATTTAGACGTACGACTGGCAGATCCTAAGTTGTTAAGATAACTTTATAGATCATTTAGTGTCTGACACAAAAACTCAATGAATACCTTGCGCAACAATTCCTGTGTCATTTTTCCTATTGTCCGTACTTGACTCCAGCAAATGTTGATTCAAGCAGTCATTCCAAACCAATATTTGCCATAAGCCTTTCCACTTATCTCAAACAACTCATCAGGAAATGCATACCACCGATACGTATTATTACATCATGATATTTTCTCGGGGTTAGCCGAGATAATATTGACTGCATCTCTGTAAACACAGTGGATTCTAGCCATACGAGGATGATAATATTTTTGCCATTTGTACAGATGTTATTATCGTGTCTTGGTATGCAGGATCTATAAGTGGCAAATAATCTACCTTTGTCTTTGGTCTGATGCTTACCCAATGTAAATTAAATTATAATTTAAACCATTTATGCATAAAGAATATGTATACATGATTTTCACAACTAGTTAAATTCTAGTATGCAGTGCGTGTGTATGCTAAGTATGGTTTCTCAGTTTCCTTGTGTTTAATCTCTTCATAAGTAGGTAAAATAAAACATTTAAAGGATTTTTGTTGATAAAATGTCATGGTCTTTACAAAATGCCATTCAGAAACACAATTATGTTCTTATAGCATGAAATTCCGATCCAGTGGAATTGTATACAAGTTAAACAGCAATGATTTTCATAACCGACAATATTGGCAGCCATCTTGCATATAATATGAAATTTTAGTTCAATTAATTCGCTTCCAAAAACATAAACCAATAAAACAGCATTCTATTTTATTTTGAAATGATCCAAAATAATGGATAAAGGCATGATTATATCCCCACAACTATCAAAATGTTGATCACCTTCGACGCCAACTTTAATGTCTCAAAACCCTCAATGATACCAGCCCGGTATCATTTGGATTCTTTATTAGCAGTATGTCCTCAAGAAAAAAAAACTTTAATATAAACAAAACTTACACCCTAAGTCAGGGTATATGTCATTTTCTGCCGGAACAATAGCGAAATTTTATATTTATCTGTTAGCATTTATCTCTGTTTTATGTCTCCCACCACTATAGTGGGGAAATATAGTTTTTGCCCTATCTGTTGGTTTGTTGGTTTGTTGCATTCTGTGTTTGCGTCAAACATTAGCATTTGCCATAACTTTTGCAGTATTAAAGATAGCAACTTCATTTTTTGCATGCATGTGTATCGCATAGGGCTGCACATTTTGAGTGGTGAAAGGTAAAGGTCAAGTCATCTTTCAAGGTCAAAGGTCAAATTTAGGTTACACATCGCTCATTTAATGTACACTTTTGCAATATTGAAGATAGCAACTTGATGTTTGGCATGAATGTGTATCTCACGGAGCTGCACATTTTGAGTGGTGAAAGGTCAAGGTCAATGTCATCCATCAAGGTCAAAGGTTAAATATATGGGGACAAAGTGTTTCACAAACACATCTTGTTTGTTATTGCTTTTGATGGATTTTTTGGCTTTACATTTATATAAGAATCCGTAAAACTTGAATGTGTTATCAATCATGAAAGTGATAAAACGCTAATACTGACGTACAGTACCAAAACTGGTATTGTAAAATTGCGTTTACAAGGAATAATATGCACCTTATTATATTTAAGTTCTTGTTACTAATTGAAAAACGTGACATGAAACACAAATAGACATTATAAATACGCATAATTTAGTATTTGTTTCATACGTCTTGTTCATCGCGCCTTTTGTTATTTAGTAATTTGATATGTAAGTAAACAATTAACGCTGGTTTCAGTTTAACATTATGCTAAATACAGTTAACAAGTACGTTTGCAGTTAACAATAAAATGAATATGTTACTCATCAATTAAAAAAATATTTTAATATAATATAAATCCATATTTTTAATATAAATCCGCTTTTGCAGACCGTGAGCGTTTCAATGACATCTCTCAATGGATATTCGACCATTGTTTCAGACGTTGAATTTATGGTACATTTGGTTCACGAGATGCACACGTACATGCACGAAGACGCGGAATATTTGGATCAAATTCAAGATGTTATCACTACTGTTGCCAAGAGAATCAATTCGACCAACAGTTTGAGCAGAATTCAAAAATATAAGAAATACATATGTTGGTATACAGCCTCGTCGTCGATTTAAAGAATGGTATGCACGCAAAGGAGCCAGAACGTTCGGCATATCGAAAGGTATTTGTTGAACGAGCACAATCAGCCATTCCCAGATGTCGCTTCGTGTCGAAACATTTGTTAAAAGTCATGTCAGAGTTTAATAGAAATATAATTGAAATGTGTGCAAATGTTTCTCGATGTAATCTTACGTCATTAAACAATTCTCTTACATACATGAGAGAACTTATGCTAAACAGTCTTCTTCTTGAAACAACGTTGTTAAGTATGTCAATTAATATTAACTTTAAATGGTAACGGTTCTTAAAGAGTTTTGGGACAAAGAGATTAAAGATATTTGGTTGGCCTTCAATGCAAGCTATAAATCATGCGTATCGCAAATCCCACAACTTGTTTCAGAAAACATAAAGAAGTGTTATAACGCTGCGCAACTCCAAAGAGAAAATAAGGAACGATATCACTGGAAGTGGTGTGATGTGTTCATGTTTGAACATGCCACGCGGAAAATATTTGCTGCTTATGATGTTAAAACAAATCAATCTTTCAGTGAAATCAGCATTGGTCTAACACAGATTGTTACCTTCGGGACTGAGACTGTGCAAACGGCACAGCTTAGGGATGTATTGATGGCGATTGTTCATGACGAGCATATCTACGGGTCGTACCATGCTGGTGAAATAATGTTGAAAATTAAACTGGGCCTGTGGAAGAGGCATATCAAATATAGTGCTGTCGTGGTCTTCTTCAACAATGACGAACACAATCCAGATGTGGAAATAGACAAAGGTAGATTTTGTAGATAATTGTTATGTAAAGTCATTATTTAATTTCAAGTTTTATTGTATGCCTTCTGGTCTTTATTTAGGAAAATATGGAAAATATCAGTGAAAGTAAATATGTAAGAAGATGTTTAAATACAATGAAATCGATAATTTGCATGTTTCGTAACCTACACCAATTGCACAATATCTGTGTAAATACATATAAAACGGATTGTTTCCGATAGGATAACGATTTTCTGACTCATCCATGATTGTAGATGTCACACGTGAAAAAAAAAGTTTATGATCACTCGCAAATTAAACACGATTTTATACCAGAATAAACATACATCCTGTTTGCATGAGCGTCAAACGATTTTTCTCCTACAGTTCTCACTTCATTGCAGATTCGATGGCTCTGCGCGTTGATCTCGAAGAGATACACTGCACTTTATCTTTCTGTCCCCTGATATGGAGCAACTGGCTAAAATTAAACTTAAACGTAAAAGGCTTTTTCACGGCCTACGTCGTCCTCGACCCTGCTCAAAACCTTGACCCCAATATCATAAAGAAGTGCTCGGGAGCCGTCTGTGTGACTGGTTGCCCGCCACGCTGTCTAAAACTGCTTACACTATAATTAATAACAAGGAAACGTTCTTCTCTTTGGTAGTATACAACTTAAAATGTGGTGTTTGAGGGTTGTTCAGTGAAGTGTTTCTCTGAACGTTTACTTACACATATCCATGATGATGTTTGCCATACAGAATGCACATGATGTTTCAGGTGTTTTGTTTATGAATTTCAAGCCAGCCATAAATACATCATCCTTTTAAATTGTCAACTGACCGTATGTCACAGCCATATGCAAGCAGTATAACAAAATAAGGCAACCATATTCGATCAAAAATGGAATAAACACGGCTGTGTATGAGTGCGGTATTTTTCTGTGAATGTCCCGGAAACTAATAAAACGTTACTTTATTTCAATTACTTATCCCAAGCTTACAACTTGTTTAGCATAGAACCCAAAATCAAGAACCACTTGGACACTCAACAAACTCTGCTGATCTGCACCTGCCCAAAAGAGTAATGTTGGTAAAAACAAGAACGCAAACTTGTCATAAAATACGCCACATGTCTACACATGATTAGGTTTGATGGTTATAACAATATATATATATATATATATATATATATATATATATATATATATATATATATATATATAAGTTAGAGAGCGGAAAATATTAATTTAGCAAAAGCAAATAAAACGGAAGTTCTTAAGGCGATCTAGCTGCTAGCTGCTCATTATTTGCCAAGATGTTGAACCCATTGTGAAAACGTTTGATGAGGATGTGATCAAAACTAGGTTTGAGGCAATTGTTTTGTTCATTGAATGGCCATAATTTAGAAGTGTAATCTAGCTGTTAATCGAACTTGGCAAGAGTATATGCCCACAAACAGAATCACCAAGTTTTATATTAAATCTATTTTAGTTTTAGAGCACACATAGTGTATTTTTTAGCTAAAAGGCAATAATTTAAAAGTGCTTCAAACGAAACGCCTGGTTATCAAACTTGGTCGCGATATGATACCCACAAACATTATCATCAAGTTTCATGCTGATACAATTTAGTTTCATGATGACCCGATTTTTACTGTTTGAGTTAAAAAACGGACTATGTTTGTTTTGCATTTTTATAATGCAGTGGCTTTACTTAAACGATCCTCAAACTCATTGGCTGGTAACGCACTTGGCCGAAATAGTATACTCACAAACATCAGTACTTAGTTTCATGATGATCTCATTTAAAGAGAGTACCGGTAAGTGTATCGGACAAAGTTGATTTGATTTTTTTCCAGGGCCGTAGAAGTGCTTTAAGAAATCTGGTTGAATATAAAACGTGATCGAGATATTAATATAAAAATAATCACCCAAAAGTTTCATAAACATAAACACCGATTTTAATGATGATCCGATTTAAAGTGCTATTGTGTTAATGAGCGGACATCCTTCTCATCTACGACGCCCGCCGCTCGTATGTGCTCCTATAATACGTCCCGTTTTTTTAATGATCATTTAAAATATGGGACGCTGATAAAGTAAATACATCTTATGAGTTACGGTTATTCAATTGTAAGTTTAGGTATAATATAGGACACTATATAGCCTTTCTCAGTTAATATGCACGCCGAGTTTCAAGTTTTACACAAAAGTATAACCATTCTCTGACTAAATGACAACACCTGCATGCGCTCATACAATCCAACGAATTGTTATTTAACCAATTTTCTATATTGCGCAACAATATACAATGTACAGCAATTATTGGTTTGACACACAATGTAATGGTATATATTTATGAGATTTTCTAAATATTATTATCTGCACGAGTAATGGCTTTGAGAGTGTACCTATTTGTACTGTTTTATAAAACATAAATTAACGTGAACATGTTAGGCATCATAGAAATGAAAAAGGTCACTAAAAGCTGTGGCTGCATGGTTTCCCAATACAAGTATAATGTCACGAGGCCCTTGGCGGGCTTTTCGTTTTTTTTAATAAAAACACTCATCGATTATGTAACCGCACTTTAAAAGAAATATGGCATATTTTTACAATATTTTCGAAATTTCCTGTTACAAAAGCCGATTATAAACGGATTCGCACAGCTGCTTAACACATAAGTATGATGCAAAAAGTTCATCCAGAGAGGATAGTCGTATTTCTTCAAAGGCGATGCAAACTTGATCACACAAAACGGCTGCCAATTTAAACAGTGGTCATCAGAAAAGCCAATAGTTATTCTTTGCACCCAAAATCTGCCTGTTAATTTTGTTTCCACGCAGTACGTATCTGCAGCCCTTAGAATCAGTACATTATTTAATTAAAATGCAAAACTTTAGAAGTGCTGCAAGCGATCTGACTAGTTATCAAATGTGACCGATATCAGATGCACGTTAACATGATTACCGAGTTTCATGATGTTTTACGAGGCAAAAATGCTATTGAGTTATTGAGCGGACATCGTTCCAATTAATACAACCCACCACCCCCTACATGTATGTGCTCCAATAATACGGCCCGTTTTTTTTAAGTTATGTTATTTAAATTGTCAGTATAATATCATATAGGACACTATTTTTCACTACTGATTTTGATTTGCATGAAGAGTTTCTGGTTATACACATAGGTATAACCCTTTTCTGACTAAATGGCTACACCTGCTGGCAATCGTACAATTCAACGAGGAGTCATTTGACTACGTTTGAAGAAAACTACAAAATGAACTGTTCAGAGAATATAATGCGATATCAAAAGCGAGTCTTAAATCAAGAAGAAAGATCTCATTACAGTCATATCAGGGAAAGAGACATGCAACTTGTTGCCTTTGTTATGTGTATTGCGCAACAAAATACAGAAACACTGGGTTTAACATACAATGTACACATGTAATTGTTATATCTGTTTCTGAGCTGTTCTGCATGACTATTTGCTATGAGATTTAACCCATTTAAATTTTACGTTAAAATGTTACACATAATAGAAATGGAAAAAGATCACTTAAAGCTGTGGCTACATGGTTGGCCAATACATGTATAAAGTCACCGAGTCCTCACCGGGCTTTTCTTTTTTTATTGAAAGCACTCAGCGACTATGTAACTGCAATTTCATACAAAAATGACATATAATTGTTTTACAATATTGTCGAAATTTCCTGTTACAAAAGACGATAAAAAAATGGATTTGCACAGCTGCTCAACACATAAGTATGGTACAAGAAGCTCATCCATAGAGGATACTCGTATTTCTTCAAAGGCGATGCAAACTTGATCACACAAAACGGAATCAAGCTGCCAATTGAAACAACTGTCATGAGAAACGCCAGTAAAGTTATTCTTTGCGCCAAAATCTGCCTGTTTCCTTTTTGTATTGGCGATACGTAACGGCGGTCTTTAGAATCAGAAGCGTCATTTTGAGATTCGGAAGTATCGCTAGTATTAGTTTCCACAGCATCTTCGATAGAAGGATTCTTCTTGTTGACGTAATCATTATCTGCTGCCTTTGTTCGACATTCTTGACGAATATGGGACGCTCCATTTCTTAGGCCTTTTCCATGTACAGATGTCCGTATCTTCCCGGCAATCAAAGAATAAATGACGACAAGGGTAACCGTTATTATCATGATGGTTATTGCCTTGGCAATACTATGGTACTTTCTAACATTTTTGTAGTCATCCGAATCTGTGCAGCAACGTCCTTTGAGGGTAACATTCGTTGTAATGTCAACATTGTATTCCACAATACCAATTGCATAAAAGTCAGGAACGGCGAAACACAAAGAAAAAATAATAAATACTGTGGTGAATAATTTGGCCTCTTTCAGCGAAAACTTTGGCGACGACGATATTGCATACATTGTTAGGAATCGGTCGATGCCAATAAGAAGAACAATGAGATATGAGCTACCGGCAAGTGTATTTCCCGAATAGCCTATGAATTGACAAAAGGTCATGTTTGTAAATGTGGCTGATTGAATCAGTACCGCCGCATTTAAAAACAAACACACACACGCGATACAGTCAATTTATGAAATCGACGTCATTAAGAAATTTGACGTTGATGACACTTTCGACTGCCAATAAAACCAGAAACTAGCCGCGTTACAAATACATCCGATAAAGCACGCGGTGATTAGGAAAACTATAACAAGTATATTATTTACGGTTTTTTCATCGTTGTATGTCTGTAGCAATATCGTGTAGTTGCTATTATTATCCATATTGTATCCCACACTTTCCGCCCTGTTTGTTAATTATTGTAATATTTAATTGATCAACATTTTAAAACTTAAATACGTAAAGGGAGAGTGTTCATTTCCCGCGCGGTGTGTTTGGTAATGTGTTAATATTTCAAATAGCTCGCATGAATCGTATACATGCTAACGTCAAACGAACGTTATTTAAATAAAATTCCACAAAAACTATGTACATGTTCAGTGAACAAATACGGAGGTAATGTTTGTATGAAACTAAGTGAATAATCACCGATATTACCATTAAACAGGAAGGAAATCCTTTATCGCATGTTATCACGTTATCGTAGAAAACAAACAAACGAGCAGTTTTGGAAACTTTTCAAAGAGGTTAACATTCATTACCAGGAAAGAAGTAATCATTAATATCCTTAATTGCACGTAGAAAACAGAGAACCATACGTTGTGTTACATTATCTTATTGCCAATGTCCGGTCTAAAATCGTATCCGAAAGTTGGATACTGTGATCGACTTAACACAGACTGTACTACGAATCTGCTTACCATGAAAAGTGTGAGTTGGTTCACGACGTTAACTCCAACAAAACAAATGTTTATGACAATAATAGACAATCTGTTGTGGTTTTTTAAACTCTATGCACATAAAATACCACCTTTTTGGGCTTCTGAAAAAACGGGCAAAACCAAATTTGCCCCTACCGAAAAAATTGATGTACGAGTTTAAATGTAAATCGTATAGTACTAGTCATTTTTATTCAATATTAGTATTAGCAACTGGTCCACCTGTCTTCATTATTTCCAGAATATATATTTTTGATTATGCTTATTTCAGGTTGATTATATATTTGATTTACTGCGTGTCAAATGGTATCAGTTAAAATTAAACATAAAACAAATAATTTCTTCATACTAAAATATCAGTTCGAATTGCGTTACTCATTTCGCATGTTCACTGTAATTATGACATTTAGGGTGCATAAATATGAAACTATCAGGATATTGTTCTCCAAAAGCTGTAAAAAAACTTTGGCTGAAAAGAACATGTAGGACTTGCTCAACGCTTTTAAAGTTTTTTATACAAGCTGCCTTGTATATATAGGCATATGCTGATAGTAGCCATCACCTGATATTGCATATTGTAATGTTGCGAAAACGGTAGTACTTTACCAGTAATTTTCTCGCGAAGCTCACAAATAATGCAAACGCAATTTTGCAAATCAGTATGGATCAGTATGGGCTTAGCTACAGCAAGAACCGTAACCCGTGACTGCCTGTGTGGATAACTCCAGTAAACTATAGCAGACGATAATGCTTAAAGCGTCTGTTTTAATCACCGCATCTACCTGTTCTTACTGGTACAGTACATAGTGTATTTAACAACTTGTAGTAAGACAACGTTGGCCAGTCTAGTGTTTATCATTGAAATCTGTACATATTGGCTACTTACAGGGAAAACGGGGCTTAAAAGCCGGAACTCACTTGCTTGATTTTGCGGTGGTAAAATATTAACCAACATTAACTAGTAGGCTGGGTTTATCTGCCAGTGATTTGCTGCTAACATTTGAGTGTTTATAAATAGAAACAAGTTATTTTAGCAGACAGCATTTGGTATACTGTTGAATCTGAATTAACATGTAAACTTGATTTGAGTCATTCGCTAGCTACTGGCTGAGAGAAGTTCATAAACTTTCAAATGACCGGTTCTTAGCATTTACAGGGAAATTTGAATTTCAAGCACACAACAAAAAACTTTTTCTGTAAGTCAATAACTATATAACTTTCAACCACCAAATTACACATACATATTGTTTGCATACTAAAGTATATGTATACCAAATTTCATTGGAAAATATTAAATACAAACTTAAATATTATGAAAATAATCATTTTTGTTTTCTGCTATTTACACACCAGGGTAAAACTGAAAAGTAGACATTTTGTGAGTTTGTGGCCCTTTTATACTGCTTCTCTGGTGTTTAATGCATGTCAAATAAGATTAGGCTGTGCACACTGATTAGCTGTATCAATGAATATGTAAACACAAACTTAAATTCGTTCTGTATTTACTTAAAGATACGCGACATCTTAAATAATTTCTGTAAGCATATTTAACGCGCATACACGAAATATGCAACATTACATACTGAATGATTATGTAGAGATCTTGTTTAATGACACAATTTCATATAACTAAAATAGTGTTAACATTTTTATATTTTAGTAGGATTTTTTTCGGGGAGAGGGGTCATTTCTTAAAAATCAATATATTCAATAGGTCTTTATTTGATGGTAAGGATTACCTTTTAACATACATTACGAAAAACGGTACGAGTTATTTAATGATTTAATATCAATGAGCATGCATTACGTATAAAGACATCTGCTTTTTAATGTACGAATGTGCATGAACTCAAATTCACAGAGATATGGTTTAATCACAAGTGAAAACATCCTCCAAGCCATTAATTGTAACGTCGTAAAAGGTAATCAGAAGTAAGCAGTCATGATGTTAAATATGTGTATTTAAGAGTTGCTCCCCTTTTTTTAATTAAACAGGCTTATAAGAATATTTGAAATTGACAAATGATCAATAAGTGTATTCTTTCTATCTGTGCTGGAATTACTATCGTATAACAATTGCAATTAAATTATTATTTTTTTGCTGTTATACAGGCATTACAATTACTTAAAAAGAAATTATCGTATTTAAAAAAGGTGCTCTATCATGATCGTATGAGTAATGGACCTTTAATGGTGACCCGTTTAACCTTTCTTTAATATTTGAATACACAGGTCTCCTTTTCATTGTTGAAAGAAAAGGCCCCATTCGCAGAACAAGCCAGGAAGTCGGTTTCCTCCGGTAATTTGTAATACAAATCTTTGTTTTTTATTTTAATAATTGACAATGATTTCCATTATCAGACAGTATGATAAATCAGATATTCCGACAGTATGATTATTGAAATATTTACGCACTGGGTAAATATATTGGGAACATATTTTTACTCGGAAGTTTCATATTATGTGTAGATTCAAAACTGCAAAATATCTAGGTGTTAATAGTAACGCAAGTAATTACATATCTTAACCCATTTATGCCTAGCGTCTAGAAAAAAGGCATTGGCATGATGCGGCGTCTCATCAGGGTCTGCGCTGTTTGCTTAATGGAATTTCTGAAAGAAATATTCTAAATATAGAAATAAATACACTAGACATCCCTAATTTTGGAAATAAATTGATCCAATTTAGAAGGATGGGAGAGTCCACTATGCATAAATGGGTTAATATTTACGTAAGTGGTTACATAGCTTAAGGAGAATGTGTTGAATATCCTTCATAAAGTAACCATACAAAGGTTATATAATTTTTAAAGAGAATAGTGATATTGGTAGAAAAAAATGTGTGAGCGAGGTAACACATATTTTTATCAGTAGAATAGGGATTCATACTGCTTTGATAGAATAGTGGAAATGAAACTGAATTGATATCAGCTTTTATAGATAGAATCATTATGTGTAAATGACAAGTTCAACAAAGACCATACAATATTCTCCTAGATGTGAACCGTACAAATATTACAAATCTTTGTTTAATCCTGGCAAGTATTTTAACATAAATAATCGGTAAAATCATGACAAAATATGACGAGTATCGAGGGAAATGGGTTCCTAATTCATCGATGGAAATCAAATTTAAACCGGATTAACAATTTATCCCTCCTGCTGAAAACCATTTGCTTCGGGAAAAGCCAGAAACATTCACGTCGAAACTTAATGTCGTTATGGCGAGTAAAATTAAGTGGGAAAAATATGGAAGCGTTTATGGTGCACCCTGATGCTGTGATTATGTCAACATTCTATGACGGCATGATATGAACACATGGCGTAAAAAAATAACTCATCCTGTCGACTAAAACTAAGATGGCAAGTCACTTTCACAAGAGCATTACGCCAAACATTATGTTAATTTGTCGACTTAGATCATGCCGACTAAATATTTTTCGGGAAAAGCCGGAAACATTTACGTTACGTCGAGACTTTAACTTAATGCCGTTATGACGAGAAAAATTAAGTGGGGAAAAACCTATAAAACTATGAATATATACAATGTTATTTCACAATAAGTCGATATAAACTAATCCGGCATGACCTTATTTTTGGGGTGTTCCATATTCTATGACGGCATGATATGAAAAAGATGGCATGGTGTAAAAAATAACTAATCCTGTCGACTAAAACTATGATGGCAAGTCTTTTTCACAAGAGCATGACGCCAAAAAATTATGTTAATTTGTCGACTTAGATCATGTCAACCAAATATTTTTTCGGAAAAAGCCGGAAACATTAACGTCGAGGCTTTAACTTAATGTCGTTATGGCGAGTAAATAAAGTGGGGAAAAAGCTACAAAACTATGTCGACATACCATGTTATTTCACAGTCAGTAGATATAAATTAATCCGACATGACCATATTATTGGGGTGTACCATGTACGCTTCCGTAATTTTAAGTTTACGTGAACTTTCGAAGGAGTTCATTCAGCGACCACATGAACAAAATTTTCTGAAAACCATACACATTAATTATTATCTTTATGTAATTGGAATTACAGCCGCAGATAATTTAAGTTCGAAGCAATGTTATTATTCAGAGATGTATAAATCATTCATAATCGATAACTAAAACCCTATGGTAGAATCCGTGGAATAAATTCTTATTGAAGTTACCATGTACAGCTTCGAATCAAAGAGTTCAATATACGCAAGCGTTTTCGTTAAGGTTCAAACCTATTTTGCTTATAGAACAAATGTTTGTAATTATGTCATCTTTGTGTGTCTTTTAAATGCAAGCACCATTAGCATCATGACTATAAGTGTCTGTCAAATTAAATAATTAAAGTTGGGATATATAAACATGTATATATATAAATATATATAATATTGAATTTTGGGTGTTTTTATTAGTTCCTTACCGGAATGTCAGTCCGTCTGTTTACCACTTTGCTTTCCTGTCATGTCATCAGTACGTCCTTAACAAATTAATTTCACTGCGATTTATCATAAAGCAACAAAAACCTTTTCGTGAAACTTGGTATTCTTATAAATGGCAATTCGAAGATGTATTTTACTTGACGTCAAAGGTAAGGTCAATGTTACAAAAAGAACAATAAAAAAAATCATAAATTACTTAATATATTGCCATTAATCTTGGCTAGCTCTAGGTTTTCTGTAATTATTGCTTTAATGTCTGTCCGCAAAGAAAACGAAAAACCATGAAAGTATGTATAATGCGTATAACTGGATCAAGATTTTCCTTTAAACAACCGAAGATTCTTGAACAATCTTGGCATACTTAAAAAGATCCATATGCGCATTATACATTAGCTTTCAGTTTTCATCAGAGAACAATTGTCAGTTTTCTGACTCTAAATGTATAACAGAACTGAATATAATAGTGTAAGTACTCAACAACTACATACGATATTATCATTAAACTAGGTATAGAGAAGTTGGTTTATGCTTGTTTTCTGTCGTTCGGTTAATTACCTTCTCTGTTTATCCATCCGACCTTCTATTCGTCTTCATGTGTTTAACATCAAACGAACATAGAATAATGTACTAAAATGTATACAAAATAAATATGATGAAATGATTATGCATAAACATTGATTTCTGCACATTTAAAATATCACATGAATGTGTATAAATTATAGTTATACAAACTATTGGAATTTTTCGAAATATACATTAAATGAATTCATAAAGCTTTGTATACTCTCATTTAACAATGTTATGTACATATGCAAAACCTTTTTTCACCAGAAGTCAATCACATGGTGAATATTTCAACAAGAGAGCCTCAATGACCCTTAAGCGCTGACACGATCTTTGGACCTAGTTTTTGACAAAATGTGACATCACTTGGTCAATATTGAAGGAAGAGTTGCGCACATAAGATTGCGTTCATAAGTTTAATGGACGGACGCGCAAACACACGCACACATGGACTGCAGGACGCTTAACTTTGTTTATAGCCTTACTCATTTCTGTTTTGGTTAAAGAATGATAAAATAATAACTCAATTGAAAATCAATTAATAATAGTTTATACCGATCACGTAAATAGAAGTTAAATTGTAAACATGTTGAAAATTTATTATATGATATCTTATAATGGCACATGACTGAAATGCAAATGTCAATCAACTAAAAGTACTTTATGGATTTATCAATTGTTATGATTAACTTTAATCCTCTCGAACAAAAACACTATTGAACCGGATAGAGATTTTTCTATAATTAAATAACAATACTTATTCAAGTACATATTCATATGATGGTAGTGTTCCATTGTGCATGTTCTTCAGCGATCACTTAGTTTGCATTAAACACTTCTCTTTATGAATAGACCAGCCACCTAAAATCTTCCTCATTAAGGCGAAAACTCGCAATTCTTAAGAAGTGGTTGCAATGTGCAGGCGTGACACATCATTGCAATACTCGTACACTAATGTACAAAATATCCGCCGTCGGTCGGCAGAGGGTGAAGTTTAATTGTGTGTTTGTGGTATATTAAAGAGAGCGTAGCAAGATTTCCAGCTAAGTAGATGCTGTCGTTGTTTATATAGATTTTGCATCTTCTTTTTTAAAACTCCTTTTTTAACAAAACATTTTACTGAGAGAGAGCGTAACAAGATATCCAGCTAAACGGGTGTTGTCGTTGTTTATATAGATTTTTCATCTTCCTCGTTTAAAAATCCTTTTTTAACAAAAGTTTGTTACTGAAATTTGTTAAACATTGATGTGAACTTCATAAAGTATTTATAATATTAATGTTGATGAATTGTTTTAAGTTTGGTGATAATGTTGTCGGCTCTTTTGAACTTCGTTTGATAAAATCTTAAGCCATGCCACAACACAAAATTTAATAAATCCAAACGGCAACCCTGTCAATGTCAAAGTGGGATTTGGAAAATTACTGGTTGAGGAATGGTCATGTGCAACACCTGTTAAAGTTTCTATGCAACGAACTTCATGGTGTTGTTGCAAAACGAATTGTTTACCTTCAGTTAACAATGTACACAAGAATCTCTAGGATAATCACTACCACAAATGGCAGGCGCATTAAATGTAAAGTTAATGTAAATGAAAAAGAGTAGAACTTCATAAAATAGCATTCATTAACTATTGATCTCGTATATCTTAACCAAAATTCTATGAAAAAAATAAGAACAAATTTGAAAAATGCAAGTAAGAAAACAACTAGAACAGTGTGAAAGGAACAATTCATCCAAGTGATTCTACATAATCCCTAAATATCTTGCTCGCAGTCCATATCGTTCAGAAAAAAACGCAAGATTATCAATTAAACAAATGGTTGCTACAGCTTAGGCCAAACATATTTCCTCTCCTCAGCGTCCCCGTACGGGTGCGTTTTTGAATTTTGGAAAACAAAAATTCGTATCAATGTTCTTTAGAGTACGTGTTAGAAGAAAAATGATGCGCAAACTTATCAGCATAGTATCTCAGCATAAGTAAATGCCATCAAGCTTCTACGCTTCCCCTGAACAGTTGGTGTTTGCTTTCCAACTGCGATAGCAATGTGGCAAAGCGTTTAGCCTAATTTTGACTGCAAGAAAAAGTAAAAAGCGTAAACTGTCCAATATGTACGTGTTTTCCAAATCCGTTTTCATGAACCTTTGGAAGGGAAATACTAAGACCTGAAACTGAATCATTTGGTATTAATAGTGAATGACACATTAGTACTGCCCGTCTAGCACGAACCAATCAAGATTAATTTATTGTCGAACAATTTTAGTGCCAGAGCGGTTTAAAATGTTGCACTTACCAACTGGGTATAAAAAGCGCCGTGTATTTTTTCACGGAGGATCTGTCGTGTCTGATACCATCAACCAGGTCATCAATAAAAAGGTATGTTTAATTTTGTATCGTGATATGTACATTCGTGTGACATTATTTAATCAATGTTTTAACTCAAATAATTAGCTGACTTTTCAAGCTATTATTTTATGAATATCGACAAATACATCGATGTATCATTACACCACCAGTCATGAAATTAAAACTCTCGAGGCTTGTTACACAATTGTAAAATTTACTTCTAATTTCTATTATCAAATTGAAACTATTTTCACCATGAAGATTTTTGGTCAATAAAAACTGTTTTATTAATCTAGAAGGTGGATTTTAGACAACTCGGTATAACTGCCTTAAAGTTCAATTTATACGCATTATAACTTCAAAAACATGAGTGTTAAAAAACATGAGTGTTTTACCGATATGCTTCGAAAAACTAACTCTAAAACAAAACGCCTTAATATATATATCAATTAAACGTTAACAGCGACGCGATAAAAATGATACAACGTCTTAATAATTTATATATTTATAAAGATTTCTTTACATAGCATCAGTTCTTATTAAGGAAAACGACGGTTATGTAAGTGAACAGTATTTCGTTTTGAAGAAATACAATTAACGATGTTTATGTTCGAAAGTGTGTGTGCGAATAAAATAAACGTTAGTGTAATTACTCGATTTACGATCAGAGTTTCACGGTATCGCGTATATACATGTAGAACTATTCAACTCATTCGATTAATTTAAAATCGTTTTGAATGTATTTTAGCCAGTATTTGGTAACTCAGAATCAGTTTCGGAACAGTTTCTAAAATGTAAATGGTGATATCGCTAATGCATTAGTACACCAGTCTGTAAATATGACTGACAAGAAAAAGGAAATAGAACTAAATTATTTGTGAATGAATGAAATCCACTATAATTGTATCGTATATACAAAGAACTCAAAAAATAAAGGCATCTGAACAAATTTAAATAGAAACATCTGCCATAGAAATACATTCTTTAAAGGCAAGCAACTAAAAAAATGTTTTGAAAGAGACAAAACCGAAAGACGACAATTACGATTGTTTTTTTATGAACCCAAAGCAAACCAAAAACGAAAGTAAGGTAAAGAAGAGAAATTAATTTATTTTCTAAACTCGGTAAATACTTGTAGAAATTGCTTAATGCACTCTCATCCCAATTGTGTCAACACCAGCGATATTTGGAATTAAATTAACCATAATTAGAAAAGAAAATATTCTGGTCGAAACTGATCGTAATTTGTTGATATTATCCCAAATAAAGTAGGACTGACTCATGTAAAAAGCAAGTTCTATATAATGTATAACGAACGGTAATGTACGAACATTTATATATTGGCTTTTGATATATCAGCGCGACAACAAAATGGCTGTTTTTATACCTATAGAACCATCTTTCGATCTTTTTGTTTTAAATAGATAGCATTCATAGTCTGAAGATTATGATACAAACACAAATAATGAAAATAAAGCAAAAGGATTAGATGCATATTAATTGATATTGCGTACATTAACGTTCCTCATTAGATCTATCAATCTATGAACATGCAAGCAAGCTTTCAGAGTGGAAGCATTCCGTTCCGGACAAATGTAAATTATAAACAAAAGGCAATTAATCAAAACGTATGACTAGCAGGGTAACGATTCTTTTGGACTGCTCTTCTAATAAATGGAATATTTTGACCTATGATGTTGCTTGACCTATGCCGATATCCTTCTTTGCCAATACGTTAAGCTCCTTTGCCGTCGTCGAAAGTTACACATGTACGTAGCCTAGTTAGGATAAACAAAATTAGGTGATAAACACTTATCACGATGTTGTTTGCAAAAGAGTCAACAAGACAGAAATGGATGCGAAATTATTTCCTTTTATCAGAGGCCGCTAGGCCGAGTTTCAACTGTTTCTCTAGCACAAATTAGATAACTGTATATGATTTTATGTCAACGGTATGTCGCTGTTCCCATCAGATCACGTTTTAACGTGTATGTACACTTTATTACGTATACAACTTAAAAGTCAATGTATTGTATTTCTGATTTCTTATACTTAAACCGGAGATATATTTCTTGTTTGACACTATCAGTAAACTATTAAGATCTGTTAAGTTTAATTTAAATATACAGTATTTATTCCGGACTAAACTATAAAATTGTCCGTTGTTACGCACGCGTGAGAATCCGATTTTGTATTGTAATGAAGTGGAACAATATTTATTTATTATAGATTTTCTGATTCATTTTCGGGGGAGAAGAGGGTGCCAATGAGAAATAAAATTTAAAAAAATTATTAGAGTATGTAACAATGTTATATTACAGTTTCCTACGCAGCTCCGTCAGGATGTCAACCAACATGAGTCCCCGCCATTCTACAGTCGATGCTCATATTCTGGGGTCGCACAGTCTACATAAAGGCCCGTTAACGCCGCCCGTGCCTGGAGCCGAGACGCTCTCAGAGTATTTGTGGTCAGCGACAGAGCATTATCGCACCCAGGCACTCACTTCCGGCTTCGTACAGGGAATGGTGAAAAAGTCCTTAGATCCGGAGGGATTCGGTAACGTGTATATTTGTAATATTGTGCGCGTCAGGCCTTCGTAAAAATATCAAAACGACAAACTTTGCTCACATACTCGCACGAACACCCATACGAATGCACGCATTAAGGTACACACACAACGCACACATACATGATTATTTAACGTAATTCTGACATATTCTAATGTAGACAAATCAGCCAAATTCTAAGAAGGCCATTATTACCGTTCGAAAATGCCATTGGTTGTATGTCTTGAGAAACTGCTTTGAATGAGGCTCTCACAAACTCATGTATATGTTATGCACGCACGCGCATAAACGTGTTGACTTTGTCTATATCTTATTATCTTAAAACTTCAATACATCTATCTTGTTAATATGCGTATGTTATTTGGCCGGTTGTTAACATCTAGAAGTACATCTTATTTCTGAATACATTTTTTTTTACTTTTCCATCACATAGGCTACTACATGATCCAGGACTGCATATTTACCTTCAAGGCAAAAACCAGCTTCGATCTGGCAGCCCAAAGGGCTGACGATGTCAGTGTTAAGCAGTTACTTATCAAGAAAGCGGAGGATTTTACAGCGTAAATAGTTATAATTTGATTTTAATATATTAAAAATATGTATTTGAAATTATATTTTACATAACTCGTTTGTTAACCCATTTATGCCTAGCGTCTAGAAAAAAGGCCTTGGCAAACAGCGTTTACCCAGATGAGACGCCGCATTATGCGCGTCTCATCAGGGTGTGCACTGTTTGCTTACAGGATTTATTGTAAGAAATAATCAAACTAAGCAAATAAATATAATAGACATTCCTAATTTTTTGGAAATAAATTTATCCAATTTTAAAGGATGGAAGAGTCCACTAGGCATGAATGGTTTAATCATTATTCCTGATAAGCGTGCGTATTTGCCGATTAACAAAATTCAATAAAACAGAACACTTGGGTACGTTGGGAATGGGTAAACAAAGTAACAGGCGACAATATAAATCAAAGAGGTGAACGTTTATAAGTTGATGACAGCGTTAATTTACATTTGACGGCATATGAAGAATTTTTATATTTGGGCTACTTGCATCTGAATATCATCAATCAATATTTAACTTTTAAGATGAATGTCATAACCCCGGAACGAAAATGGTAGCTTTTAACAAGTGTTTATATATTTCAAATACAACTTAATTTATGTAATATTTCTATTTAAATTACCCTATTGCAGATGAAGAGCAGCAGCAAACTAAGTCATTCTTTTGTTTAACCCATTTATGCCTAGCGTCCTGAAAAAAGGACATTGCAAACAGCGTAGACCCAGATGAGACGCCGCATAATGCGGCGTCTCTTCTGGGTCTGCGCTGTTTGCTTAAAGGAATTTCTGTAAGAAATATTTTAACTATAGAAATAAGTATACTAGATATCCCTAATTTTGGAAATAAATTGATCTAATTTAGAAGGATGGGAGAGTCCACTAGGCATAAATGGGTTAATATTATTTTTATTTCATCGTACACACAGATACTATCAGAGTCTGTTCGCCAAGTGGCACATCAAAGACCCTTCTGGAATAGAATTGGGTCCAGAATGCACGGAGTACGTGAATCACGAGCAAGACGTGGCGACCCATAAGAAGTCCATCTATTTCATAGTTGCTATTATACCATGTGCGAAGCTGTGGCCGTGGATTGGAGAGAAAATCAAAGCAAAAGTGGTGAGAAATCGTTCGTGTTAAGCAATTTAAAGAAAACCAAACACAGCCAGTCGTTTTATTTTAAAACAAACATACAAAATTATGCTCAAACATTCACATTCACGTTCAATTCATAACAACTTTTTAATAACATATATTACGGACATCAGTAAACGTGGAACTCAACTGTTAATAAAAAATAATGCCGTTTCTTTCTCAAAGGGAGAGAAGGTAAGCCAACACATTCCATGTTTGGTATGCTTCATCATCTTAAGGTCAGTTATAACATCTATTCAAATTCCGCCTATGATGTCAATACGGGCCCACGCCCAGGTATGACCAGTTTTGCATTTACTAACATATGATAAACTTTGAAAAATATTCTTGTCTAAAACCCAAAAGTCAGATGTCTCCATATTTGTGACGAAGCGTCTGGAGGTTCTCTTTCGTTTGTTCAAATAACTCTCCTGGGGTCAAAACTGGTCAGGCGAAGACTTCGAGGGGGTCTCCTATTGTACATGGAAAATAGGTTAAATATATTCTGTTATACAACCACAATGCCAAAGACTTTTAATGTATATTATCATCTACATGTTCTCCAGAAAGTTTCTTCAAATGACGAACTAGTGTCAAAAATGGCTTTGCTCAGGGTTCACCAGATTTACATACACTTATACTGGGAAAACCTTTTTAAATCTTCTTGTCTGAAACCGCGTAGCACAAGGCTTTCATACAAGAGATCCCCAACACAGTTTGTTAAAATTATGCCCATGTAGTTAAACTGGCATTACATATGGGGTCACAAGTTAAACATTTACTGTAAGTGGGAAAACATGTGTGAGACTTCAAAGACCAAGACTTTCATATTTAGTATGCAACATCGTCTAAATGTTCTGTACAAATCATGTCCTAAAGGTAAGTAAATGTCCACGTCTCAGTGGGCACATTTATAGTATTCAAATATAGCAATACAAATCTCTTAAACAACACGTCATGTAGCGTTGATCATGACTTTTCGACAAAATAGGTCACGTTCAAGGGGTAACATGATTTATGAAGACCAATAAAGGAAAATAACTTCATTATACTTTTTAATGACACAACCAAGATATGTTAGTTAACAGATTATGTACATCGACTAGTGGTCCTCCACTTATTTAATTTTCAATTATTATTAGTTTGTTTTGTTAGTTATTATTATATTTATTAACATTATAATTATTATTATTATTATTATTATTATTATTATTATTATTATTATTAGTAGTAGTAGTAGTAGTAGTAGTAGTAGTAGAAGTAGTAGTAGTAGTAGTAGTAGTAGTAGTAGTAGTAGTAGTAGGTAGTAGTAGTAGTAGTAGTAGTATTGTTATTATTATTATTATTATTATTATTATTATATTATATCAGGCCGATTTTGGAGTGTACACTAGGTGGGTAAAGGAAAACTTCAATCCCGATTCAAGCGCTGTAGAATACGAGAAGCTCATTAATGCCGCCTTTGACCTCGGCATCATTACAAAGGAAGAGGCTCTAAACGTCTACGAAAAAAGTATGAAGGGGGAAGCCGAGTTCTTCAGCTCAATCAAGGTCGATTAAAAAGAGGCTTCAACGTGCAGAATGGTGCATATATTCAGCTCCACCGTTGAACAAACTATAATGTTATATAACGCTTGAAATTATTTTAAGACTTTTCTTTTTATTATTTCCATTTTGATTAACATGACTTTGCAGTAATATTATAAACGATTTCGTCTTAGCTTTTCGGTGATGCTGTGGGTTTGTTTGTGTGCGCGCGTGCATGCCTGTGTGTGTTTCTGCGCGTGTGTGTTAAAATAAAAATACCAAAATAAAAATGCAGTAGATAAAAAGTCTTGCCGTTGCTTTTTACTGAAAATTTGTCCACTAAGTATTTTATGCTTGTGTACCTGTAATAAAGAAACCTCGTTATACTTTCAAAATGTGCTGTGTTTTTTTATTATTCAATTGTTTCCTTTATATTAGTGTAAAATAATTGACCAACACTGAAAACTATGAGTGCCTGCTACATAATGTGATCAATCATAAAACGTATGGAAATGGGAAGAAACAGACGTAAGATATGCATACTCAGAAAATATATTTACTTTAATCCACTTTCGCTATTTAGGACATCCTTTAAATAGATTTTATGTTGATTATGCAATATTGTGCATGAAAACACAAGAGCAATGCACGAACCATCTCTAGTTAATGAAAGCGTCTGTATACTTATCCTTTGAAAAGTTTATATACTAGTTTATGATCTTGATTTTGTAGTGGTATTGAAAATTAAGAATAATTTATTTTGTACTTATACGAATGAAAATAGTGCAACATATAATCCATATAAAAGGGTACAATGTGTAACACAAAGGTCCGTTAGCTATAAATGTGTTTATGATTTTGGGAATTTTATATCGGACAAATTTGAAATATACAACTGGAAATTTCGTAAACTATAGCGAATATCGGGCTTATGCCCAATACTGAGCGGTGAATTGGAAATTCAAACTTTAGCATATATTGAGTCAATGTCAAATACTTAAAAGGTATTAGGTATTAAAACTATAGTCAATATCGAGCTAAGGTCAAATAACCAGTCGGTTACTATGTATTAAAAATTTTTAGAACGAAAATAATAAGCTGTATATTGGGCATTCAA
Source organism: Dreissena polymorpha (assembly GCF_020536995.1). Lineage (NCBI taxonomy): Eukaryota > Metazoa > Mollusca > Bivalvia > Myida > Dreissenidae > Dreissena > Dreissena polymorpha. Next base: position 7,153,256 of record NC_068362.1, read on the forward strand.
ACTATCGCGAATATAAATCCAAAGTCGAATACCTAGCTTTATATTGTCTCTTAAACAATTAGCAAATATCGAGCAAAGGTCAAATACACAGCTGGCTATTGGGTAGTCAAACCAAAAATAAGTGTGATCACAGATCGAACACCCATCTGGGAACTGAGTAGTCAAAACAATGAGCCAATGTCAAGTACCTAACTCAGATGGAGTTTGAGTATTTAAACTTTAGCTATGGTTTCTGTTTTATTAGTATGTATGGTAGTTATGTGTATTTGGATATTATTTAAATCCACTGGGATCGTTATTGTTGTTAATGCACACTTCGTAGAATATTGCTATTAAACGAAAGTTAAAGAATAAAGGTCAGGTTTATAGCCTGATATTGATACTTTGTGACATCTTCAGCCGTCTTTCACATTAACCCCCTGGCCATTGTGATATAAGCCATATAAGCCATTCGTTCACACTCGGCGCATTTTGCAGCCACTGCGCATTTGCTTATTTCCCTCACAAGTACCCATTGATACACATGGGTGGATAGGAGCAAGCGTGGGATAAATTTTCTACAGAAACATCCACTGCTCCGATTCATAAATCAGCTTGCTACCATTAAACCACGGTTCCCATCAATTTGCACAAAAACGGTTTTGTAACATTGAATGTATAGAAAGGATTTCATTTAACAACTAAAAATGAGAACATTTTGTTTTATTTTCTTTAAAATCTAGAGATAGAAAAAACAGCGAGAGCAGTCTTGTACGAACAGCAAACGATCTGTTACTTTTCTTAGGAGATCTTTTTCGACCGCATTTGTATTTTGAAACTTTAGTTCCGACATATATATGATATAGATATGAATGAAGTTGTTCTACGTTCAGGTAATTCGAGCTCTGCATGATTTGTATGTGCTTAAAACAAAACGTTCCAGTCTCTCAGCAATATACTGCATTAGCTCGTTAGTTGTTTTGTTTCCTTTACGACCACTTACCACTGTATTTGCAAGATTTTCTATTCATCTTTAATTGTGAATTGTGTTAAGACCCAGAGGCCATAATAAAAGCGTCGGGTAGGTCGGTCTGTACAGCGTTCTTATTATGATCAACATGTCAACACTTGCTTTTAGGCATTATTATCTCACACTCTGAATGTCATGTTTAGGCACTGTTTAGCCTGCACATGACGCTAGTACCACGCCATCACCACGTCAGGCACATGTCGTGTCAATGAACATTTATAAACACATTTTTTTATGCTAAGCAATTTTATAATACGAATATTATTGGTATAGATCCATCATTAACACAATTATGTACTCTCTTACAACAGAGGAGGACAACTGCATCAACGATTTATTAACTTGTTAAAAGCGTGAAATGGTCATACAGACCGGTTTTTCATTAAACGATCGATTCTGCATTTCCGCTTATCCACGACTTTACAGGTACATATGGACAAAATTACATTTGTTTCTAATTGAGTCATGTTTTCAAATAATTAAAGAATACTGATCACCATTGAGCTAAATAGTACTATGCACATATGCACTTACATGTTTTTCTTAAACATACAGATATTTAAGTCTAGTTTTGCAACAGATGTTAATGTTTGTTAATGTAATTTCAAACGATGAAATAGTTAATAATTTATTTTACACTTTACCACACACGTACAATAGTTATTTGACCTCAAAACAGCTAAGCACTGTTCGAGTCATCCGTTTTTCTGGAATGTTCCATACAAACAAGATGATTTTGACGTTGCCCTGTGCAAAGCAGTTCAATATATATTGAAATTGCGAAATAAAAAGGCATTTCTTGAACAACAAAAAATATTTTATTTAATAAATATTTTATTGCAACACTGAATAATTCTTTACAAAAATAGCTATAAATAAACATGACCAAACAAAAGAGGCATGTATGTTCAAGTATGAATGCGAAAAATGTTACTTAAAGGGCCCGTTATACTGTGAAAACGAAACAATGCATTGTATCATTATCTAAAATAAGTTCATGATTATAATATACATGTACTCTCGAAAATATAAAATATCCCCCTTGAAAGTTTACATTATTTCAAACAAGTTATTCTCAACAATGATTGAACAAGCAACTATTGTAGTTGAATAGTAGCAGTGCTAAGGAAACACATATTTCCTCATTCTGAATTTATTTATTTATTTATTTAACAACATTCTGAATATATATATATTAACTAATTAGCCATTTAAATGTAAATTTCAAAATGGTAATTGGTAACAATGTACATGGTCATTTGTACATTAACCTTTTTATATAGAAGTAAACGTTATATTAAATTTCCTGGACATCAAGAAGTGTATTATACCTGTTAAATAGTGTGCCGAAATTAAGTAAATAATAGCAAACACATGCACATATCTCTTTACAATGTCATCCGATTTTCGGAAAGGTCCGAAACGGAAAACACGACACGTTTGCAACGGCGTTCATAGGAGAGCTTTATTGCAATGATTAGATCGCTCTTAACATGCAATAAAAATCCCGACCGTCTGTTTAGACTAAGTGCTGGTTTTGAGCTATAAGTCCTTTTCTATTGACAATATTTTGCAACATATCAGGGTTAAATACAAGCAGCAATCAAAATTGTGGCGTTATTATCACGTCATCGCCTGTGTAAGCCATTTGTAATGACCAAACTATAGATCACGATCACACGAGTGCTCAATATTAAGAATATTTAGGGCGTATAATTATAAAATGGCTGCATGACGTGATTCGCGTATTACGTACCCCGCAATATTCGTCCTCTCAGTGTTTCATGACATATTTTCGGAAAAAAACTCATTCTGTCACGTAAGTGCAATTTGATTCGTCATATTTGTATTGCTCTAAACACATTCTATCAACGTGGTTCTTAATGCCAGATTGCCGATTGCCGACACAAATCTAAATCACTTTAAGTGTGCGCCAATGTATACAGATCGGAATAGTGGAGCAGTCACTAATTCGAATTTTGTTATATTTTCAATATTGTTACAATCTTTTACTCGAATAAATAATAACAAAAACAGGGTATTCCAGCATGATTTTCTATTTGATATATGTTGAATGCCCAATACCAATACGGTTGAGTACTTTCTGGATATTCTCCATGTTCTACTTTATACCCAATAGTCAGCTGGGTATCCATGCATGGTTTAATATTCGCTTTATTTTGAGAACCCAATACCAATCTTATGAGGCTAACCGTGTTATCTGTAAAAATATTTGTGTAGCAGACCCTATACTCAGCTGGGCGAACATCAAATACTCGTTTTAAATACTCTAATCTGATCTGAGAATGGGCGGTTGGTTGGGGTTTCACTATCAGTTACTACTATTTCGCGAATATCCAATTCGAGAATTGCTTTTATCAGTCTAAAAATGTTAACCATACCCTCAAACCGTATTTTATAAGATTTGGTCCCCATTCATAATGGAAAATAATAACAAACTGGACTTTTGAAGTACGATTGGCACCTTATATGAATTATTACAATATCCAATTTGCTATTTCGAGTACGTATGTGGCTTATTATGCACGAACCGAGACTTGTCTAGATGAAACTGAAAACCTTTGTCAACACATAACGCCGCTGAGAAAATAAACTTTCTTTATGACGACATGTTCTGCCAAAAATACGGTTACACAAAGCTTTGTAGCAATCAAACACTCTTCACTAGTTGTCACTTGATGAGTGCTGCCAGCTTGTAATGGGCATTGCTTGACTCACCGCATTGTCAGTGTCATTAATGAAAAAAATACAATAACGGTGAGTATTACATTGGAAATGAAGGATTAATTGAGACGACGATATAACCGAACATCAAATATTTTATCATTCCTAACACTCGAATTTTATCGGTAGTTTGCACCATTCATCGTGGCCATAAACAATTAACTTGAATTTTATTTAATGTACAATTTACACTTAACATAATAGGTAGTATCAAAATTAAGCACGCAAAAGCTTTAAGTTTGCGCCTTTTTGAGAATCAAAATGTAATATATAATTGCGCTCTCATGGAGAAATCGTGTGTGTTTGTAATTCAATGGATTAACCGATGATTTAGTTCTAAAACTTCACTGACCACGGGATTATAAAATAGTTATTCTATTAAATAAAAGATAATATTCTTCATTTCAATAATGTCTATAGACAGTCATTACTTAATTCTTAATATGTGGTGATTTTAATGCCAGAGTAGGTGAGCCTAGATGTTGTTTTGTATGACACTGTATATGACGTTGTGGAAATATTGTAACCATATATTGAAGTTCAGGATAGCTGTGTTCAAATATATAATATGGACGAGACATTTAATAAAGAGCGGATAATTATATTGGATTTAAGTGAAAGTACATGTTCAAGAATATTTAACGGCGACAAGGTGAGGATGGTAATATTGGTTAACACAAGTTTGTAAGTTCACAAAGTTGTAAAAGCACAGATCTTGTTCTGGCAGAAAGTTATATGTTTCCATATGTCCAATTTAGATATATTGGATCCTTATTTGTATGTGTTATTTGTATATTCAGTTTTTTTCTTTTAATGAGAAGCTATACATGGTTTAAATGTTTGTTAAGAGCCCACACAGTTAAATTTTACTTTGCAAATGATGTCAATAAATTGTCATACATATATAAATGGTATAATGACAAGAAAAACTGAATATATTGATGCATTAAACTGTAATAATATAAATCAGAAAATTAAAACACTTTGTGTTAATTTTGCCGATACTGAAAAAAAGCACACATATTTAAGAATTTTGTGTAATAATATTGAAATTATTAGCTAAACATATTCAAACCGGGTTGTAATAAAACATAATAATGCATGTTTTCGAATAAAGATTTTGTTGAGACCGATGCAAAATAAAACTATGTATTACAATGTCTATATATAAACTTGAATACGTATACACATGTTATCTCAAATAAAAATAGGAAAAAAACATGTCAAACGCGAGATGTTGTGATACATTCACTGTTAGAAAAAAGTAGTATGAATAGGTTAAAAATCAATGACCAAGGATTACATTTACGTTTGTGTGCGCGTTATCTTGATACTACCCATTTTTTAAGTGTAATTCGTACATCAAATCTAAGTCAAATCTATTGTTAATTTGATGTTCGTTTATATCGTCGTCACAACCAATCCTTTATTTATAGTGTTCTACTGCTATTGTATTCTGTAGATTATTGACACTGACAATACGGTGAGTCAAGCGATGACACCGACTAGCTAGCAGCACTCATCAAGTGACATCCAGTGAAGAGCAATGGCATTGCTACAACGCTTTGTTCGACTGTTTTTCTGGGAGACAATGCCGCTATAAAAAACAGTTATATCCTCATCGGCATTATGTTTTGACAAAGGTTTTCAGTTTCATCTACATACGTCTTGGTACTTGTTTAACTAGCCGCATGCGTACTCGAAATAGCAATTAGCTATTCTAAAAATTTATATAATGAACAATTCGTATCTCAAAAGTCAATTTTATTATTACGATCCATTATAATTTCTTATACAATACGGTTTGAGGGGATGGTTAGCGTTTTGAAGTTGACCACAGTTCGGTTAAATAGGCTAAAGCTATATCTAATTTCATTTATACTGACGATGCGGTTAGTCCTTGCGACTTCAGCAAGACATTCTAGAAGCACTCACCAAGGTGAAGTCTAGTGAACAGTATACTATTGTTGCCAAGCTTTGAAGTGTATTACTGGCCATTACAATTACACAATATAGAACATTTATTTCATGATTGGGACTATAAATTTGATCTTTTTTTTCAGTTTTATCTTAACTCCGGTGTAAGGAAAGATCTTATATTTAACATATACTGGTATGGAGCTTAGTTATTTTGGATTACTAAACATACATAAAATATGGAGAACATAAGTGATTACGATAACATGTTGCATTCGTACAACAGGAAACGACCTATGGAGAACATGCCTGTTATTATATTTGTTCTAACCGTTTGTACTATTGGAGCTGTTAGTAACGCTGTTACATTCAGATTTTACTGGAAGTCTCAAGTACGTTCAACATCAAATTTGTTAATGACGTCACTTACCTTGATTGACTGTTTTACTTGTGTTGTACTGACTAGTAACGTGTTGCCATTATTCAAGACTGTTACATATTCCAACAAAACAACGTGTCAAATAATAGGCCTGTTGGGACATTCATTTGTTACAGGCTCTTTATATCTAGTATTTCTTATTGGCATCGACAGATTCCACACAGTGTATTCAAGCCCGACATTACCGAAACTAACTGTGAAAGAGGTCAAGATATTAACTTTTGTGTTCCTAATGTTTGCATTTGGATTTTCAGTTCCAGACTATTTTGCTATCGTTATTGTACAGTATGACGTAACAACAGAAGATAATATTACCCTTAAAGCGCAATATTGCACGGATTCCGTTGATTACAAAAATGTCAGAAAGTACCATACCATCATTCAAGCAGTGTTATTGTTGGTCATCGTGTCTACTCTTGCTATTACGTATTCGTTAATTGCTAAAAAGGTACGCACCTCTGTTCGTCGATCTGGCCATATACAATTGAACGATGTTAGACGACGAAGCACCAATCGTGAAATCATCGACAAATCAAATCAACTTATCGCCAGCTCTTCCGAAGAAGATGCGATGAATGTATCCACATCGCCTGGGCACGTATCACGTGGCAAAGCTAAGAGTTTGACTAACAAAATCAGCTTGCTTACGTTTTTTATGTCCGTTGCTTCCATAGGCTTCCTGTTGCCTTTTTGTGTGATAAAGTTCGCATCACCTTTACAGAAGTACGAGTACCCTGTATGGATGCATTTTCTGTATAACATAACCGTTCTAAACAGCTGTGTAAATCCGTATTTAATTGGATAGTGTAACACACAATTCAGGCAGTATTGTAAAGATGTGTTTAGTTGCCTTTGTTTGAGAAGGCGCTTGCGAAATCTTTAAACATAAACGTTGTGTGTTCTATACGATGAATGACATCTGTGATGTGAGGGGTTGCATCTAGTTGTGCACATACATTAAACATGTTAATAGGAGATGAAAACATTTAATTGCTCTGTATTATAACTTTTAGGTGTGAACATATAATTGTGTTTGTTTTTTTTCTTTTAAAACAATACGATTTCTATAAATGTTTATTGTTTTGATGCCAAATTTTTTTTTTTCTCTCGGTGGTATACAGTGACTTTATTTACTTGTAATTATTAGAAAATTAACGCAGAGCTATTACTGAACATGAAAATTAATAAGCTCGCTATTGATTTAAATCGTAATGCCAAATTATCTACTCTTAAATATTGTTTTAACAGCATTGCCGTCTAGAAAATTTTTAATTTTAAAACGACGAACGGCTTGTTATACAGTTACCAACATTGAATTTAAATATGGGTTACTTTGCAAGAATTCTATGGTTACCCTAATTGTTATTTTTGATTAATTCGGGGAAATTGAAGGAAAATGTCGTGCTACATAAGGCACTCGACAAACCTCAAACAACCTCTTCGTTTCTGTACACCAATTCGAAATTAAAAACAAAAACATTTATTTTTTATAAAACATGATGAGATAATCACATTCATACTTGTAGTATTATATCGTGCCTTTGTATGTACAGTTTTAGTAATATTGTGACAGTGCGAATGTACATGTAATCTGTTTATTTCTTCAAAATGATGAAAATGCGCCTCAAACTATTCCAATTCTAAATGACGGCTTTAACGTTTCTTGAATTTGCATCTGCAAACACGTTTCATCTTGTAACTACAAACGTGAAACTTCGCTATTTGTTTCAGGCAGTTGATAAGGACTGACCATCCATAGAATAAAAAATGTAATTGGTGTCGTGTTGTCGTAGGCAATTTCGTTTACTTATTATTGTATATTCTTCAGTTATGCGTAATAAAACTCTTCCACAATTATTGTAATGAGTTTTTTTTATATATTTTATTTGTACAGCAATGTTAAGCAAATTTGTTTAATTGTATGTGTTTTAGACTGTGAACTCCAATCCATTGGTCGTTCTCAGACAATGAACTCAGCTGAAATTAATGTTTGATGTTTAGAGCTTGCATTGTAAATATTGTTCGGCAATAAGTTTAGTGCAGAAATTAAACGAAACCTGAAGTGTACCATGCATTCACCTCCAGATAATGTCTCTAAGGTTTCATGTTGCATATTTCTTCTGGACATTGAGGATGCATATGTCCATTGGCGCGGAAAGACAGGTTTTAAATCGGAGGGAGTATTTCGGATAAATGTTTTGGTTTAAAGAGTGTTAAGTACCTAGATTTATATACGAATTAGTAGGAAAAAATATATATAGTTATTTATTTATGTATTTATTTAATTTCACCTTATAATGATAAAACATGACATAAAGAGAAAAGACAGAAATAGGTGTGTGGGTGCGAGTGGAAAGCTATCAACGCATGATGCCTGTCAGAAGAAATTTAAGCTTATATTTCGGCGAGTGACATGTTTCGAATGGTTAGTACTGTATCATTTTCGGATTTGAACGTTTCAGATTATACCACATTTGATTTGAAACCAGGAAATAACTCTAATTCTTACTGTTAACAAATCGATTGCTCCAAAATGTCGGACGGGGGCCAAAAGCCGTCGCACAAATAGTTAAATATTTGTGTTCTTTACGAAACATGGTGCGATTCTACCAGTAACATACATTTGAGCGGAAACATTTCACATATTTTAACCATTAATTTCAACAAAGAAGAGCCCGTAGAAAAAGTGGCGGAATTGGTTTATATTATACGGAATAATTAAGATATGGTTATCAAATAATATTACCACTTCATTCGATACAATCAACTGGCTTAAACTTGACCACTTATTGTTTAATACTCTGACCGATATATCTGTATGTGGAACCCATATGTGGAGAAAAGATACATCTATGTGCAAAGTATAAATGGCGATTTATTTTATATGAAAGAAAATGATTTATTTCTATATGACAGTGTAGGTAGTGTTTTTATGCTCCTCCAAAATTGTTGGGGGAGCATATAGCGCCGCTTCGTCTGTCCGTGCGTGTGTCCGTCCGTCCGTGCACACTTTTTGTCCGGGCTATTTCTCAGCAATTAATGACCGAAATTCAATTAAACTTTATGGGAAGCTTCACTACCAAGAGGAGATGTGCATATTATCAGCCGGTTCTGGTCGGATGATTTTTCACAGAGCTATGGCCCTTTTAAATTTTCTATAAACTTTACATATATAATGCAATTCTTGTCCGGGCTATTTCTCCCCAACTACTGACTGGAATTCAACTACCTTGAGGAGATGCGCATGTTATTTGTGAGTTCTGGTTAAATTATTTGTTTAGAGAGTTATGGCCCTTTGAAATTTTTAAGTTGCTAAACCATCTGTCGTATTATTTTGTCCAAAGTTATGCCCATCAAGACGTTTCCTTTTATCTGAATATATAGTGCAATATTGTGACAAAAAAAAACTTTGGTTAGCATCACTTGTCTCCGACGGTTTCTTGTTTTTAATTGCGGCGATTAAAACCGTAGACTTGTTTAGAAAAGTAGTTATATTATATTTGACAAGTTAAATTGTCGATTATGTTTTCCATAGCACATCTACAAGGGCCTTCAATGACAGGTCACATAATAACCACGGGATAAAATTGTTAGATCCTTGTAAAGATACATGTTACCAAATTATTTACGGTCGTTTAGGTACTATTTACAAATATACAGTTTTGTCAAATAATGGTTGATCAGTTATTGATTAGTCGTTGACAAAATTATTAACAATTTCCCAGATTGAATTGTTTACTATTATGTCCATTCAATGAGTGGAGTGATCACGCTCCTTTGCATATTTCGCTTAACTGTAATAACATTCCCCGCGATGGTTCATACTATTCAGATACTATAAATGGGATGCCGCGTTTAGAGAGCAGTTTCTTATACGAATTATTTCATAAGTTCTTATGTTTAATAACATTGGTAATATCGCAGATTGTTAAAGCAAGGATTCGGCAAAATATGTTACTGTTATTGACGAACAGTATTTATGATATAGCTTTCAATTTGTTTTCATGGTTTGACAATTAACACATAGATGACCGTAATATTTATTCATAAGTACTTCGATGATTCAACGCTGATCAATCGAAAACTAACCAAATAGTTATGTAAAAGTAAAAAAGTGTTAACAAATATTGGAAGAAAGAATAATGGTTGAAATAACATAATTAAGCACAAGTAAGTCCAGTGTGTTTTGAAAAGTGTTCAAGTAAATACCAGGGGGGAATGTGTATACGGGAGCTTACTGAGTTTGAATGAGGTTAGTTGGAACTTTATTCCAAGATGGCATCGATTTCGTGTATTTCGATCAGGAGTAGCGGATATTTTTACCGGGTTAGCAACTATATATTTTTTTATTTTCGCTTCCCTCGTTTGTTTGTTAGCTCACATGAGCACAATGTGCTGATGGTAAGCTTTTGTGATCGCCTTGTGTCAGTCGTCCGTCGGGCGTCGTGAGTTTTGCGTCGGGCGGCGTCAACATTTGCCCTGCTAACACTCTAAAGGACACATTTATTGTTCAATCTTAATGAAATTTGGTCCGAAGATTCGCCTCAATAAAATCTTTGACTAGTTTGCAATTGGTCACGGTTGCTTGAAAAACATGGCCGCCGGGGGGTGGGGCATTTTTCATTATATGGCTATCTATGGCTATAGTAAAACCTTAATAACATTCTAGAAGCCACATTTATTGTCCGATCTTCATGAAACTTGGTCTGAAGAATTCGTCCTAAGTATATCTTTGATGAGTTTGAAAATGATTTTGGTTGGTAGAAAAACATGACCACCATGGGGCGGGGCATTTTTCCTTATACAGCTATATATATGGCTATAGTAAAACCTTGGTAACACTATAGAGGCCACCTTTATTGTCCTATCTTTATGATACTCGGTCAGAAGATTTGTCCCGATTGTATATTGAGAGTGTTCAAAAATGGTTTTGTTTGAAAAACATGTCCAGGGGTCAGGAAATCTATCTATCACTCTTCATGAAACTTGGTCAAAACATTGTGCTTATGATATCTTGGGGCAAATTGAGCAGGTCAGTCCCTTTGTATCTCAGATGAGCGACTTTGGGCCTTTCATATTGTTTCAAGATCGAAGACGTCGGGATAAAAATGTAATTGAAAGAAAACCTGTTTACAAATACTTACTTGACGTTACAAAAATCTATGTACAAATATTTTTTTTCTTGAATACATAGTATGCCACACGTATACGGTAAAATATAACTAAAATCACGATTGTTGTATTTTCCCGACGCCGTTTAATTTCTGATAACTAATGTATTGCCCCCAAAAAACGTTACCCCCCCCCCCCCTAATGGAACCGACTTCCCTTTAAGCACATTTTGGGACCTGTCTTCTAAATGACAAACAGCTCTGTTATATTTTAAAAGGTTTTACACCAAAGAACTTTCGTCAATGAATTCCGCATGGGTGCGAATGTGTTTGTTTTGTTTTTGTTTTTCTCATAACATGTTATTTCTGAAAACATACATTTTAAGTCAAACAAACTACCGTAGCAGTTTGAGAATGTAAGCTCTAACAAATGTTACTGAAACATATATGGTTTCAGAATATTATGTTATATTATTATTGACAGACGAAAACCATAACTTGTTTATTCATGGTACACATAAAGCTAATCTCGATATATGTTTTTCATGCTAAATTATAATTAAATTGGAATACAATTGCTGAAGATTTTTGTAAAAAAATATTTCCTCACATTTGCTTGTCATCAGAATTCATGTAATGCAACTCTGCAACACTTAACACACAGTACAGAAAGATTGACCTACCTTGACTTGAATGTGTGCAAACTGCTCCCAGAGATTACTTTATAATATTTTCCACATTTGTATATGGTGTAAGCTTTCTAATGTGTGTGTGTAACACATAATGTGTATGTTTGTTATGTAAGACTTGTTGTCTATCTACTACAGCCATAATCAATGTTGTGTCTAACAAAGATTGCATGTGTTAATTTGTGAAACAAAAGTATAGTAAGTATGTATAAGCGATTACCTTTTTAAGAACCAAAATGCAATTTCACTGCTATGTGTTATGCCATATGACTTGAACTTATCGACTATCATCAATTCTATAACTTCTTGAAAAAAAATAAAGTTATTGGAAAACCCTTTAGCTTTTCATTTAGTCCTTCAGCCAAGTACCCAAAATTGAGGTGGGGTGTACCAGTAAGGAGGGCAAAACTACACCTATATATCTTGGAGGATGCATGCCAGTAGCATATGAAAATGGTTGATAACAGTCTGGTACTGGCAGCTTTTGGTATTTTTTTCTCCTTTGAAGATGGGGCCTCAATCAGCTTAATTTTCATAAATTGTCTGGGAGAAATTGAACCGAAGTAGGGTCAATATACACTTTGACCCCCCAAAAATTGCTACAAAACGTATTTTAACTGATCCTGGTAGGGTAGAAGGTCCTTAAAAACATATTAAAAGTTTACCACAATCGGACCTCCGGAAAGTTGTTTTTTCAAGATGGCCGCCAAGATGGCCACCAAGACCTATTAATGATCATAACTATGTTTCTATCCAATCAAATTTGATGAGTTTGGTGTTTATACCTAGGTTTCAAGGGGCAAAGAACACATAATGATCATCAGAAATTGTTTAAGTTTAATTTAGTACACACAAATTCAACATGGCGTCGATAATGGCTGCCAAGATGGCCGTCAAAACCTATTTATGATCATTACTATGTAACTATCAATTTAAATTTGATGAATTTGGTGTTTTTACCCAGGTTTCAGGGGGCAAAGAACACATTAATATCATCAGACAAAGTGTAAGTTAATTATGTTACACAGAAATTTAACATGGCGTCCAAAATGGTCGCCAAGATGGCCGCAAAGATGGTCACCAAAACCTATTAAATGATCATAACTATGTTACTATCCACTCAAATTTGACGATTTTGGTGTCTATACATAGGTTTCAGGGGGCAAGAACACATTAAGATCATCAGAAATTGTTCAAGTTTATTATATTACACACAAATCCAACACAGCGTCCAAAATGGCCGCCAAGATGGCCGCCAAAACATATTTATGATTATAAAATATAACTATGTAACTATCCACTCAAATTTGATGAATTATGTGTATATACCTAGGTTTCAGAGAGCAAACAACACATTAATATCACATTTATATCATCAGACAAAATGTAAGCTAATTATGTTTCACAGAAATCCAACACGGCGTCCAAAATGGCCATCAACACAATACGAAAGACCACAAGTCCATAACTTGTTACTCAAACGTCATGGTTGTTATGTAAAATGCCAAAGTTTAGGAGACAAGAAACACTTTAATTGAATTGAGGTTATCACTTAGGAGTTGAATACTCATAAATCCAATTTACGACATTTGGAAGAGAGAATGAACCAGCACATGACTTCATGATAGGATCAGGTTTTACTAGCTTCTGTAGACTTGATTTTTTACCATTGCTGAAAATCATTGAAGATTAATTACAGCCTGAATAAGCACGAGTTCTTTCAAAAGGTTAATATTATACACTTTGTGTTCCTTTGACTATTTATTTACATAGAAGCGGAAGTAGATGGTCTTATTGTCCCTTTCGGAGTAATGCAGGATCAAGATGAGCAAATCTGTATCCTCGCCCACCAATGTTGTGGTGCTTATGACGGGATCGTTATACTGTATTTAACAAATTGAACGTCTGCATCCCCTGAAGACAGAACAACATAGCATCCCATTTTAGTCAGAGTTGTGCTAATCAGAGCAATTATGCCGGCCTTGTTTCTGTCACGAGACAAAAAGTCTTCCTTTTTTACATGAGCATTCTGTTTCTTTGCTGAAACTCACAATATGATTCACGTTTCCGGTGCGTTTTGTCTTTGTTACAATCACCGTCTTCGTAGCAATCGAATCCCACTGTCGCTTGTCCGTAATGCCTTTCACTGAATCTACATAAGACTCGGCTATTGCGTTATATGAGTCGCCCTTCTCCATGGTTAACGTTTCATGAATACAGTTCATCACAGCCTCACATGATGTGTCTACAGCATACTCTCAAATTTCCTGAGCGATCTGAGGCTTATCTGCTATACAAAGAATGTTCTTGGCTTCAAAGAAGGCAGCAGGATGGGAGCTCAGTTCATAAGACAATACGACTGCAAGTGAAGGATCTCCATATTTTGACACCACCAGAAAACTCTGGAACAGAAGAGCAGGATCAAAAGCACTGTGAGAAGCGATCTTAACAGCCAAGCTATTCCAAATAGATTTGGCTCTGTATTTTCTCGTGCATTTTTAAGCAAAGACCGACTTTCCTATGATATCGCTTATGATCGTTTTCCCAACCGCCTCAATTGCATGAACATTCACATGTGACAAAGCCACTGTCCCATTGACCTTGTTTCTGAAAGTAGGGTCAGCTGTGTATGGTGATCAATTAGTAATCTGTGTCTCCATTTTCTCTAGATCAGAAGAATCCCCTTTGATGAACGCTTCGGTTGAGTCTTTGTGTTGTGGACTTGTAGTATAGGTTAGGTCTGTGAAATCCTGCATCACACTGTTGTGCTCGGACGTTGCAGATAGGGTCCAAGGGGTTTGCATTTCCACAGTCATTCCACTGCCGCGAGTTAGACCACATGTGCTCTTTAAAAACATCATCAATGTTTGCTCAATAACAAGATCAAGTCCTAGCCCAGCCCAGCACTGATGGCTCCTACAAACAACGTGAAAACCAGTACCAAACTTTCGATAAACGTCTGGGTGCGTTTCCTCTAGTTTGCTTATTTGCTGCAGATATAAATAGTAATACGCAGATTGCAGGTAATGTTTCCAGCAGCAGCAAAGATGGATAGCAAATTGGGCACTTCCTAATGCATCAACCAACACCCAGTACGATATGCTTTAATCCACACCCTTGAATTGTTAATCATAAGCTAATAATTCAGCCATACTATGCTTCTCTTTGAGGTCTGGGCAATTTTATGTTTCTACTTCTCTGTAGCCCTCTCGAGTTTGATCAAAATCGCATAACATATCATCTGCTAGCGTCGTTTTGCCCCTCAAAAGGGAAGAGTACAAATCCTTGGCATGATCCAGCAGCATCTGAATGTCTGGATCTTCCTTGGTTATTTCGGCTGAAAGCTGGCTGTGTATGCACTTTTCAACAAGAAGATGGTCCCGTGAAGCCCTCTGGACAGCTTTTCGTGTCACAATGTGCACAATTGCATTTCTCAATAGGCAGCCTCAAGTATGTTTTTGAGAGCGGTTTCGTCCATGAGGGATCCTTTGCCCCCCCCCCCTCCGCAAGTTAATACGTTTTTGAAACATCCCACATTCTGAACAACATTTTCAACTACTTTGTGGCGCATCAATGATGATTTCGGCAGCTTTCCAATACAAGGATAGGTCAAACGTTACAATGGTATGAAGGTTGTGGCAAGGTTGCAAACTAAGACTTATGTTGACAGAATGCACGCTTTGTCCCCAATGTACATATTAATCATAGGCAAGAATATGACTGACAACAGCCCAGGGTACTAGCTTTGCTGATGCAAGATACGCGTCAGTCCCTGCCAATTCAGTGTTGCCTGAAGCTGAAAAATATCGACCCTCTTGTCAAAATCCAGAAATTGCGGCAGGTCCAAACTATGGCGTTTCACATAACAAGCATAACGTCAAAAGTAATGGACTTGCGGTCCTTCGTATTTTGTCATTGGACGCCATGTGAGATTTCTGTGTAACATAATAAACTTAAACTATGTCTGACAATCGAAATGTGTTCTTTACTCCTTAAAACCTATGTGTATCCACCAAAATCATCTAATCTGAGTGGATAGTTACATAGTTATGATCATTAATAGATTATAGCGGCCATTTTAGACGCCATGTTGGATGTGTGTGTTCTATTGTTAACTTAAGCAATGTCTGATGATCTTTATGTGTTCTTTGCCCCTTGAAACGTAGGTTTAGACACCAAATCCATTAAAGTTGAGTGGATAGTTACATAGTTATGATCATTAATAGGTTTTGGTGGATATCTTAGCGGCCATTTCGGACGCCATTTTGGATTTGGGTGTAATATAATAAACTTATACAATGTATGATGCTCTAAATGTGTTATTTGCCCCTTGAAACCCATATATAGCCATCAAAATAATCAAATTTGAGTGGATATTTACATAGTTATGATCATTTATAGGTTTTGGCGGCCATCTTGGTGGCCATTTTCGACGCCATGTTGGATTTGTGAGTACTATCGTACACTTAAACAATGTCTGATGAGCTTTATGTGTTTTTTGCCCCTTAAAACTTAGGAATAGACACCAAATGCATCAAATTTGATTGTATAGTTACATAGTTGTGGTCATAAATAGGTATTGGCGGCCATCTTGGAGGCCATCTTGAAAAAAAAAACTTTCCGGAGGTCCGATTGTGGTAAACTTTTGATATGTTTTAAAGAAGCTTCTACCCTACCAGGTTCAGTTAAAATACCTTTTGTAGCAATTTTTTGGTGGTTGAAGTAATTTTTGTGTTCATATATTGACCCTACTATTTTGGAGGCTCGCTAGTTTTTAGGAACTTTTCTTGCAATCTCATTAATATTCATAGATATGCAAATGTACTAATTTGCATATTTAACTGCAGATCATACTAGGTAATAATCATAATCTTCATTTTAACACCAAACTGTTTTTTCTAGAACCAATTTTGAAGAAATATTTGAGAATTATACTAGCTAAACTAGCTATTTAGTCAAAGCCTGACGGTTGCCATAGGAACAGCTCAATAATCACTTAGAGCTGCCCAACTGAGATTGTTATCACACATTTTGTTTCTTTATATTTAGTATACAATCAAGTAAGATAGGTGTTGTTTTGCCCCCCTGAGTGGTACACCCCAACCCATCTGGCTGATAGACTAATTGAAGCTCTTGAAATAAGTTGTAGCGCCAAGAAGAAAGTTTCAGACGGACGCGCAAACACGGTATGAATGGCGCTTGCTATTTGTATAGCCCTATGCATTTGGGTTTAACAATAGATAAAATGTAGATAAACTGAATATTAACTAATATTATATTATAGCAATCGTGTAAAACGCATATGAATCAAAACATGTTGAAATACCACTTTTATGGTATATTTTAATTATCATAAATATAATTTAACCACAAATTCTTTTCATAGAAACCGTCCTTTTATTTTAAAGGATTTGTATTCAAGTTATATTGCAAGGTTTAATCCTCTTGAAAACAAAATTATTGCAACAGACATAGAATGTTCATGATAGTAACAATACTTCTGCAAGTTCATAGTTACATGATGGTATTGTTCAGTTGAGTATATGCTTCAGCCGTCACTTAGTTTTCCTCGAACACTTGTCTTAAGCAATAGACCAACCGCCTTAAATCTTCTTCATCACGGAGCAGCTGCCCCAAAACTTCCTTATTATGGAAGAAGCTCATCAGGTTTTCAATTAGTGGTTGAAGTGTGCAGAAATGATCCACCCTTGAAATACTCGTACACTTATGTATAAATATCAGTAATCAATCTGCAGAGGTTGAATTAACAAATAGTACATGTGGTAGTTTAAACAAGGGCGTAACAAAGTATACCCATAACCGGATTTTAAGTTAAATGAAATGTATAATTTTATATGAAAAAACACGTTGTGCAAAAGTCCACGATGGCTGTAAGTCTGTCATTTTGAATTTCATTCCAGAACATATAACGCAAAAAGCATGTACTTCTACACAGTGCTTGAAGTTTCCTTCGACTATGTCATTCAATAAAATGTAATAAGCCAAATATGGTAACCATGTCAATGTTAACGTGGATTTAAAGAAAATGATTCGATTAAGAAAAACATGTGCAACAACTCCTTAAGTTAACATGTGATGTAATGCATGTTATTGGTGCAAGACGAAATGTTCACCTTTAGTTAATAGAGGAATCTATAGAAATTCGATATCAAATAAAAGCATAACAGCTGATCAATAGAGCAATCAATAACGATTGCTTTCGTATAGCCCTAGCAAATATACAATGCAAAACAAAGAGAAAATTTGTGGATAATGGAAGCAACAAAACAACAAGACAAGTATTTAAGAAAAAACATATCCAAGTTATTCTACAAAACCCTTAATTATGTGACTTAGAATACCTTTTATTTAGAACAAAAAATAATTATAAATGAAACTAATGGTTTCTCCAGGTTAAGGTCATATACATTTGACTCTCTGTTAAGCGTTCTCGGAACGTTTTCAAATTTCCGAAAACAACAACTTATTTTTGACGATGCTGTTTAGTGTACTTCGAAGAAAAATGACGCGAAAGCATATCAATCAAGTACATGAGCAGTAGTTAAAGAACATTGAGACTTTTCAATCGATGTAAACACCTCAATAATTTGCATTGAAAGCTACGAGTAGGTGACCCAATACAAGCTTTATATGGTATATTCAGTAGTATGTATTATCACGTACGATAGAGTCATAGATATGCCTCTTTAACTAAACATAATTATGCTGGTAAATAAATTGCAATAACATGAAAGTGTTCAATTAGTTTGGAAAGTTTAATAAAGGATTTGCCTTGTACTCGTTTTTGAGATCGTTCGTGGGAGTTGAGAGTTAACATCCGCATTTTGACTGTAAAACAGGATACATTTAATTTGATAACATCGTGATCACAATTTGCTTGAAAGTATGCAATTAAACATTTGGAAAAACAAAACTCGTGGATCAAATAGATTCAGTTTCATTGAAAACTTGTTTAATTGAAAGGAAGTGCTTAATGTAAATAGCAGTGATGGCAACGTACAATAGCCAAGTAACGTTAGTAGAGTCGTACAATCATGAGAAGACGCTGGAATATATACCTGTTATTGTATTTGTTTGCTTGTCGTGCTCTGTGGGATTAGTCAGTAATGGATTGTCTTGTTCATATTACAAAATGCAGAAAAATAGAACCACTTTTACGTTTCTTTTAACGACACTATCGATAATTGATGGAATCACGTGCTTGTTTTTGTTTAGCACTGTATCACTCATGTGCAATACCGCAACATTCAAAAGCAAAGAAGCTTGCAAATTACTTAATTTCGTCGGAAATGCGTGTATCGCTTGCTCCTTTTTTTTAATTTTCCTAACAGGAGTTGATAGGTTTTTAAAAATATGCCGACCTTTTGATCTCCACTTTACACCAAGATGTGCACGAATATGCGTCATCGGAGTTTTGCTGTTTACGTTTTTGATCGCAGTACCCGATTTCATTGTAGCAGACACAATCGAATTCGACCTGAATTTGTATGTTAATATTACACTCAAAGGACATCACTGTATGAACTCAGAATCGGACGAATTGCAGTCTCTAATCAAATGGAGTAATTTTCTGAAAGCAATTGTTGTAGGCTTTTGTCTTCTGGCGCTTATCGTTATGTACACATTAATTATTAGAAAAGTGAAAAGAAGGAAAACAATCGCCAATATAAAGACACCATCTATGGAATTAAGTTCTTCAATCAAGATGGATCTAGGCACAACCACGGACAATTCTGACGCCTCTCAGTCCAACTCAGGAAACACAGAGTGTTTGAAAACCACAAGTGCTGAAGATGTAATTCCGAATGAACCAAGCAGAAAACAATTAAGACGTCGAATAACCGTGATGATGGGACTTATGACGGCGGCATCTATTGCAAGCCTTCTTCCGTATTTCCTTATACAATTGATTGCAGAATACAAGCGATACGAATACCCTATGTGGTTAAGCTTGTTGAACCACACGTATGTTCTTAACAGCACAGTGAATCCGTTTATTCTTGGATTTTGCAACACGGATTTCCGCTCATATGTTATTAGCCTCCTGTGTTTCAGATGCAAAAAGCGTTTACAGATAATTAAGGAGACAACCATCTCAATTGTACAACACAATATATATTATTTTTTTATGAGTGTGTGTGTATCTTTATTTTTGTCTGTAACGCGTTCCTCTACCCTGCTCGACCTTAATTTGCACATTGGACAGGCGCATGATGACTGCATAGCTCGGGCAGAGATGTTACTGGTGACTAGCAAACACCTGCCGCCATTACACACCACTTGATGTTTAGCTATTCAAACAGTATTGTTATTATCTATGATGTAAATGTTTTTGGGACAATAACTGAAACGCTGTCTTCAACAAGTGTATGTATCACTTGTCATAAAGAATATTATTCACTTTACATTACGGCTTCTTCCATTTGATAAATACGATTTACTGCAGTAGTACTGAACGCTGCGTTCTAAAATCTGTTCAACAAGAAAGATAAGCAGATTTCCGTATTTACTTTATTTCGTCGTGCTTCAGAAAGTTGTTATTCTGTGTCTTGGGTAAAAATAAAAGATTCATTAATCAAATTGCAATTAATTCAAATTTAGTTTTTCTTTCAGTGCTTGTAATTATATGCTCTAATGATATGTGTTAGACTTTTCAATCGGTTTACACCCCTTCAAAGATTTGCACTTAAATATCCGATAGGTGACCCAAGCTATAATAAGATTTATGTTAAGTGTCGGATTGTATATATTATTCTGTATGATAGAGGAAATCAGGTGATTGGATAAAATATCGCATGGTTACAAGAATTTTGCAATTTTTTATTTTATTTGTTCTATTTGTTTAGTATTGTTTTAATCTTAAAGTCTTTGTGCCTTTGGATTTTTAATGCGTTATTTAAACTTTCTAAATTTCTTTAAAAAGTGTTGATTATTTATTTTGATTTCTATGAAATAATAAACAATAGATCTATACTCGATTCGCACTTTTGGCAAATAAAGGATTTTAAAATATGAACCAAGCATAATTATAAACAATATTGGTATATGTCATGCTTCAAATATGTGCGTGTAATAAAACAATATAATCTATCCTGCTCTCTTCATTTTTCAAAACAAATCCGAGTTTAATCAAAGTACTGAAAGTACTGGTTTGACGATGCTTTTGCAAGGATGGATATATAGAGGATATTTGTTGGATAGGGTGGAATATCGCTTTTCCCAGAAAAGCAGCGAAAAATATCGATATTTTCACTGTTATTTTTCACTGTTTAAAACAGTGAAAAACCAGTTTATTTCACTGATATTTCTGTATAAATCACCGGAAAGCATAAAATAAATAAGCATCCATTTAAGTTAATCTACATCACCCAATTGTGTAATTTTTATTGCTTGTCATTTATCCGCAGGTGAAATAGTTAATGGTTGTGGTGCAATCATTTTCGTTCTTGGACACTGCACTCCCTTCAATGAGATTTATTTACCTAAATATCTCATATTTGAACTTACAATTCTTTTGGAAGTAATGGTCCAGACAACTGGATAAAACAGCAACAATATGCTTACCCATTATTTTTCGAGGAACATAATTGAGAATTCCTGTGCTAGCCCCTTATCACAGTATGTTGGGGTATAATAATAGTCAAATTTTGTTTTTCTTCTCAAAAGATTGTCGTAGACGTTGAGGAATATATCATCCAAGCCTACAACTTTTAGAAAGCCATTTTTTCATTTATTTTTATTGATAAACAAGGTTTTGTAACAATCTATACTATTCATAGATAGCTTTAACAGCACAATGTGGCTCACCTGAAACTGATTGTTTCCTAGTGGTGTTATTGATTTTTTCATGAAGATCTAGAAAAAAGGCATTGTGAGTATGAACAAACTATTTGCGTCTATCCGATCTAGTTGAGCCTTGTTACCGAGTTCCTACTTTTAATTATTTGAACATTTTGATCAACTGCCATGAAGATCAGGTAAAACATGTAAGTGTTAACATAGATTTTAATAATTTTAGTTATTGATCAAATGCTTGGAAGCACATCACCCAATTTGGAACGTGACCTGTTAATCACTGAGACTAGACCTTGTGACCTAAATGTTGAATATGCTACTTTCAAGCTTGACTTTGAAATCATTTAAAATAATGTTTTAACCAATTTACAAGTGGATCAAAGAGAGAATGTGACCACTAAAGTATTAACCGACCTTTTCTTATATTTGACCTAGTGCCCTAATTTTTTTTATAGAATATGAAACCCAAAATGACATAGAGGTGACTAGTTTCATAAGAATCTGGCAAAGAGGTGACAGCCAAATTTGAACATTGTAAAATTTGTTCTTATGTGTTCACAATTAACTTTGGATAAAATACAACAGACAAAGAGTGATAACAAAAGTTCACCTTGTCACATCATAACAAGTGAGCAAAATAACCAAAACTATGACATCATAAAATTGCTCAGTTACTTCCAATAACTATAAAATGTTACTTTTGAAACAAATACAATACCTTCCCTTTCTTACTACAGGCTGTTCTAAAACAAGATAGCCCTGTATCGCTCACCCAAAACTCCTTCTATAGTGTCAAAATCTTGTGTATGATTTGACTAAGTTGTAACCTAGCTTTAGCCTGCACATGACCAACTTGCAAATTCAGCTTTTGATTTGATTAAGATGGACATTGTAAGCAATTTTCATGAAAATCATGAAGATAATGTGACCTGTAGAAAGGTAAAGGAAGTTTTTCTATATTTTGACCTAATGACCTAGTTTTTGACAAACCACCAACTTTCAAATTGAAACTTTATTTCATCGAGATAACATTCTGTCCAACTTTCATGAAGATCTGGAAGAAAATGTGACATCTGGAGTGTTCACTAACCTTTTCTGTGATTTGGTTTGTTGACCTTGTTTGGACCACATATGACCTACTTTAAAATTTAACCTAGAATTGACCGAGATGAACATTTACCAACATAAGACAAACAAAGGCTGTTTGTAAAACATGCATGCCCCCATATGGGCTGTCAGTTCCAGTGGTAGCAATTGTGTGAATACATTTTTGTCACTGTGACCTTGACCTTTGACCTAGTGACCTGAAAATCAATAGGGATCATCTGCCAGTCATGATCAATTTACCTATGAAGTTTCATAATCCTAGGCCTTACTATTCTTGAGATATCATCAGGAAACCTTTGTATTGTTATGAGTCACTGTGACATTGACCTTTGACCAAGTGACCTAAAAATCAATAAGGGTTATATACCAGTCATGATCAATGTACCTATGAAGTTTAATGGTCCTAGGCGTAAGCATTTTTGAGTTATCATCCGGGTACTATTTTACTGTTTTGAGTCACTTTGACCTTGACCTTTGACCTAGTGACCTAAACATCAATAGGGGTGATCTGCAAGTCATGATCAATGAACCTATGAAGTTTCATGATCCTAGACGTAAGCATTCTTGAGTTATCATCCGGAAATCATTAAACTGTTTTGACTCACTGTGACCTTGACCTTTGACCTAATGACCTGAACATCAATAGGGGTCATGTGCCAGTCATGATCAATGTACCTATGTAGTTTCATGAGGCCTAAGCATTCTAGTCACTGAGACCTTACCCTTTTATCTAGTGACCTGAAAATCAATAGGGTTCATCTGCCAGTCATGATCAATGTACACATGAAGTTTCATGATCCTAGGCATAAGCGTTCTTGAGTTATCATCAGGAAACCATTTTACTATTGCGGGTTACCGTGACCTTGACCTTTTACCACAATGTGTTTGTCAGAAACACAATGCCGCCTACTGCGCCGCTTTGATTTATTTAACAAAAGAGGGCCAAGATGGCCCTAGTTCGCTCACCTGAGAGGAGTCGGTTCATTCAATCTTTACCAAATGTCAAACTTGACCTAGATATTGTCCAGACAAACATCCTGGTCAAGTTTCATCATTATTAATTTTCATCTGCGAGTCATGATCAATGTACCTATGAAGTTTCATGATCTCAGGCGTAAGTATTCTTGAGTTATCATCTGGAAACCATTTTTCTAAGATGAGTCACCTTGACCTTGAAAGCCATTGTGTGAATACATTTTTTGGCACTGTGACCTTGACCTTCGACCTAGTAACCTAATAATCAATAGGGGTCATATGTGAGTCATGATCATTGTACCTATGAAGTTTCATGATCCTAGGCATAAGCGTTCTTGAGTTATCATCCAGAAACCATTTTAATATTTCAGGTCACCGTGACCTTGACCTTTGACTTAGTGACCTGAAAATCAATAGGGGTCATCTTTGAGTCATGATAAATGTACCTATGACGTTTCATGATCCTAGGCATAAGCATTCTTGAGTTATCATCCGGAAACCATTTTACTGCTTTAGGTCACCGTGACCTTGACCTTTGACCTAGTGACCTGAAAATCATTTGGGGTCATCTGCGAGTCATGATCAATGTACCTATGAAGTTTCATGATCCTAGGCATACACGTTGTTGAGTTATCATCCGGAAACCATTTACTATTTCGGGTCACCGTGACCTTGTCCTTTGACCAAGTAACCTGAAATTCAGTAGGGATCATCTGCGAGTCATGATCAATGTATCTATGATGTTTCATGATCCTAGGCATAAGCGTTCTTGAGTTATCATCCGGAAACCATTTTACTGTTTCGGGTCAACATGATCTTGACCTTTGACCTAGTGACCTCAAAAGGGGTCATCTGCGAGTCATGATCAATGTATCTATGAAGTTTCATGATCCTAGGCATAAGCATTCTTGAGTTAGCATCCGGAAACAATTTTACTATTTCGGGTCACCGTGACCTTGACCTCTGACCTAGTGACCTGAATATCAATAAGGTTCATCTGCGAGTCACGATCAATGAACCTATGAAGTTTCATGATCCTAGGCATAAGCGTTCTTGAGTTATCATCCGGAAACCGTTTTACTATTTCGGGTCACCGTGACCTTGACCTTTGACTTAGTGACCTCAAAATCAATAGTGGTCATCTGCGAGTCATGATCAATGTACACATGAAGTTTCATGATCCTAGGCATAAGCGTTCATGAGTTATCATCCGGAAACCATTTTACTATTGCGGGTTACCGTGACCTTGCTCTTTGACCTAGTGACCTCAAAATCAATATGGGTCATCTGCGAGTCATGATAAATGTACCTATGAAGTTTAATGATCCTAGGCATAAGCATTCTTGAGTTATCATCCGGAAACCATCTGGTGGACGGACATACGGACCGACATGTGCAAAACAATATACCCTCTCTACTTCGAAGGGTGGCATAATAATACAGTAGAATAAACCAACAAGGGAGGCAACTTGTTATGTCACAATTTGGCAGTGTATAAAAAGTGGTACTTAATTATCTCGCTAAACATGGGTCTAAATTATGTTTAAAATCTATTTTCTGATTGGATGAAACAGTCCGAAATCATCCAATAAATAAAGTCGAGATATTTATCTTGCGGAACATGCAATGCCATGCCGCATGCAAGCTATTTATAAAGTAAATATCGTAAATCAAAAAGTTTGTTATGTTTTTTTTCGCGGTCATAGACAGTGTTCCTGGCTGAAAACGATGCAATATTACTTTTAAATCATTCATGCATTAGTTTTTAGCAAGAAAGAGGTAGAATATTAGTGTAAAACATATTTTTTACTATTTAAACTTGTGTCTGCTACAATTTAACGAGGGGTTACGGAAATTACCGTTTCTCCAGATGTATCAACTGACATATGCAAAACGAAAGAAAAGCTTGCATGTTTCAAGTTTATCAGCCTTGAAATTACCTATTAATCAAGTGAGAATCTTAATTATTAAAATATAAACCAGTAATGTTCATTAACACCAAAATCTTTGGGCACAACCATCATATTTTTGGAAACCGTGACGTATTGTTTTTCAGAAACCGACGATCGGTAATTTCCATAACCATATGGAAAATGTCATCACTGACAAGTTTCGTTTCTAATGTTTTTCTCAAATATTCTACCACAAAATTATTGTATACCATTACACAAATGAATGACAAGTAATAATTCCTTGATTTTGGGGAGTGACACCGTCTATAAATGCTAAAAAAAAGCATAAAGGCTAAACTTAAGTGCATACAATATTGAAAAATAAATCATAATTCAAGTGTAGACAAGTGTTCGTTTTATCCGATATATTCATTCATCCACATTGCTCAGACACTCAATTATAATGGAGATTATTACGAATATCTGACAAAAACTTGCATTATTTATTTTTATCTTTAAACTTCCATTTCATTAATGTTTTTTTTGATAAACGTCGTCAATTATTAATTGTATATAGATTTCTCTATAGTTTGAAAAACATTCAGGCAAATATTTCTCATGTAAGATAAAATGCAAATAATTAATAAAATATTCCCTTTTAATCAGTATGTTGGTTTATCGGTCAATAACAATATCTCTTTGAACATTGAGTTATTTAACAGTTATAACAAACATTAAATGTTCTCCAAACACATGATTCATAACACACATAACAGATTGATAGGAAGATATGAACAAATCAAGGTTGCTAGGTTGCCCGCCTAGAATGGTCCTGTTAGTATGGAAGTATATATATATATATATATATATAAATTTATTAGCCTGTCGGTGTTGTAAAGACATAAAATATTTTATGAATGTCTCAAAGCGTAGAATTATTTTGCATATAGTAAAAGAAAGGCAACATATAACCCTTAAGTGGCTGACAAGAACTTGTGGCTGAATACGACTATAAAGAGGCATTATGATTCTTGAAATTAAAAGTAAACATCATTATATATGAATTTTCTGATCAAAAGTGTTATTTTTAGTGAATAGGGGAAATACATTTTCAAGAATAAACAATATAATTATAAATGTTTTGGCGAAGTGCATTATAGTATTATCATAGTACCAGTTTTGGTCTAAAAATCCAGTAACATTTTTTAAATTTTATAACCCCTTTTTGCAAAAAAAAATCATGAAAAATAGAATTTTCAGAGTAACCTATTAAAATAAAATAAAAAATGCTTTATTAGACCCTAGATATTATTTTTGCAATCATTTTTCATCAATTACAAATGTTTAAAAAAAGTTGTTTCATGCTTCTCATGGTATCAGTTGTTTGTCGAAAATTAATTACATTTTTTTTTAAATGCGTTACCCCTTGTTGCCAAAAAAATTCATAAAAAATATTTTTTTCAAAGATATCCTTTAAAACAAAAAGAACATGCCTTCTTAAACCTTAAATATTATTCCTTCAAGCATTTTACATCAATAATTATTTATGTTTGAAAAAATCATTGGTTCATGCTAAATACTGTTTGATATACTGTAAATAATGTAACTACACATCCAAGTAGTGAGTACATCAAACTATTGCAACCGAAACACATGGTGTGCCAAGGCACCAGCCGAAGTCAAATGCCTTCTGACTTAGTGCAGTTTACTATTAATATTTGTATTCATTTGTATATGTTTGAAAAAATGTATAATCTTAAATGACATCTTCTGACCATGCATGTCCTAGATTTCAAAATCCAGGCCCTGGTCCGACACATTGGTAACATTAACGTTAAACTGTTACCAGGCTTCTGAATTTAATTAGCCAGGTCACAGGAAAAGGGCAGTCTAATCAGTATCCAATTAAACTATTTGCCATGGTCAGAAAACCGCTCTTAAGCAAACAGCTTTCAAGCAACTGCAGGCTGAACTGGATCTAAACTGGCCACAATCGCCTTAATGTCTCTTTTACTGGGATACAGTTCATTTAACTTTAAAGGGATCTTTTCACGTTTTGGTAAATTGACAAAAATTGAAAAAAAATGTATCGGATTCGCAAATTTTCGTTCAAGTTATGTTATTTTTAGGAAACAGTATTACTGAACATTTACCATGGTCTTATATAGCCATTATATGCATCTTTTAACGATTTAAAAATTATAAAGCGTTGCAACGCGAAACGATTGAATAATTTGGAGAGTTATGTTGTTGTTGTTTAATTGTGTGAAACTACTAAGATTGCTTATATTAGGTATAAAATACGTCAACCATTTATACTTGGCAGAAAAGTCGAGCAGGCTAATGCGTTTGTACTCCAGGACTAAGGGGGTCATTGGTTCAAGCCCTGCGGCGGACTACTTTTTTTAAAAGAATTTTATTCTGGATTTTTAACTTGAGCTTTTAAGATCCAATGTATACATTTATCAATATAAAGCATTTAATGACTAACTTCAAAACGGGTTAAAATCTGTGAAAAAGCCCCTTTAACATAATATCTACTCCTATAAATATGAGGTCGTTATACATGGACTAAACGTAAATTTCGTCTAATTATTTGGACTATGATATCAACTACTAAAATAGAAAGAAGAAAGAATTCATACAAACCAGTAATTTGAGTAAAGAGTTTGTAATCAATGTTGTATTTCAGGACAGCTTGGTGATATGCAAATCCCATATGAGCTGTTGATATCGGGTATCATAGCCATTCAATAAGTCGCAAAATGCTAGAACAAAATTTATAAAGCAAAATGTGACTTAAATTGATAACTAAAAATACCAGTATCATCAGTATGCCAGTTTTGCCTTGTCAATCTGTCGAGATCCAGAAAGTGCTTCATTTCACATTGAATATATCCTTCGAATTCCATTTATTGTTGCATTACTAAATAGCGAAACAAGCCGATTTAATCTGTAAGAAAGTTTTGACACGAGTGTTATTAAGTCTCTCATGGACGAAGCCTTTGTTGTAGAAAGTGATCCATTCACATCGAATATATCCTTCGAATTCCATCCATTGTTGTCATTAGCGGAAATTTAGTGAATAAATAATTAATATATCATAAATGACAGCTTCTAAATAGCGAAACAAGCCAATTTATGCAGTAAGAAAGTTTTGAATCGAGACTCTCATGGTGGCGGCCATTGTTGAATGTTGAAACACGAACGACAACTCTGCTAGGAGAATGTTATCAATGAAAATCAACGAGCAATCTCCTACTCAGTGGCGAATGCCCAAGGGAAGTAACTGAAAAATCGAGTTATCTCAATCGGACTTGCTCGGTCTTTTACATAGGTCGCCATTGTGAAGAATTTTTTGATGGTTATCATACCTTAGACGATGCTGTTCCAGCATCGTCAAAAAGGGCATACTCTTAAACATGTAAAAAAAAGTGATACGTGTGTATTACTCTTATTACATTATGATAACTTTTCCTAAATACGTTTCAAACTGCGTCTTCTAAACGATCTTCATTTAAGTCCTGCATATCATAGTTAAACTATATAAGGTCAGATGTAATGTTGAAGTTTTATTTTCTCAATCTTAAACAAACGCATGAATATTGAAGAAAAAAATCGAATAAAATAAAGTAATAAACTGATAATGGTACCATAAATCAACTATTGTGAAATACATATCTACCAAATTACTCGTATCGGTTGCAGCACCATGATTTGTGTGTTTGTATCGTATGAACACATTTTCGCAGAATGTGCCTGTATTGTTTCTATGAATAAGAACACAAATGATATGATTCGCACTTGGAAACAAAATGTGGCTTAATGATTGTTCTTAAAGTGTCGTTCAAGAGTAACCCGTGTAGTTCGCACAGGCTAATAAGGGAAGAAACTTTTTTTTTCGTTTAAAAAAGCCTCTCCTTAGCGAATATCCAGTTCAGGCGGACTGTGTGTATGACACAGGCTTATATATGCATAAAGTCCCGTTTTACCAGAGCGAGGCTTAATATTAATAAAATAATACGCTATTTCTCAAGTTCTTGTACCAATTCTGTTTAACTGTTAATAGTTATTGTGCCTTAACGGTTTCATCGCAGTAAACATTGTGTTTGTAATTTCAATAAAGTCAATGCTTGATAGCAAAACATAATATTGTTCCTGAATATTGTTTAAGCTGGCTTTTCTTACTATGGGATATGGTGTTGTTCCTGTAGACATTAAAGCAGGGTCAAACATCAACGTTAACACTTAATTGCTGAAAACATACAGTGATGATAATTTCCCTGTGCTTCGTCGGATGTGTTAGTAAAGCGGTTAGCTTTCGGTTTTATTGGCAGTCGAAAATGTCATCAACGTCTAATTTCTTAATGATGTCATTTTTAGTCATTGACTGAATCATGAATGTGTTGTCTTTAAACGCATCGATGCAGTTTCGATCAGCAAAATTTAACGGGTCGGACTCATCCAATGAACTATTTTCCATTTCTGACTTCAAAATTCCTTACATAAGATAAAGCCATTAAACGAACCTCATGTACGAATGGCGGTTTCAATCGGTTAGTTATTTCTTTAATTTTAAGAAATACTGTTATAAAGAGATGATAGGTTAGTGTTGATTATAGATCAGGCTTATCATGCTAGGCTTAGAAAACAAAAAGCACGAGCCTTGGCGAGTGCTTTTTCGTTTTCGTGCCGAGAATGACAAACCTGATCTTAAATCAACACTAACCTATTATTCTATTTATCCCTATTATTTTATATATTCAGTAAACTTTTTTATTTAAACAAAATAAGCTTAACTGGATAATTTCGCGTTTGCATCAGTGTTTTCGTACTTTAATAATGACTGTAGTGTACCCAAGGTCAGTGTATTACTCCGCGTTCCAAAAATAATCGCTGATCAAATAATCATTTTTTTAAATTAGAATATCGTTCTGTGACAAAGAGTCGTGCGTTATTTATAACAATGTTGTTCATGTTAATTTGCAAATCTAAAAGTTTTATAACATCAATATAACATTTAGTTGTTATAAATAAGGAACTACATTTGTTTACAACGTAGCCTAACAACGTAGCACGTGCCGTGGATTATACCAGAAATTTAATCAATGGTAGGATAAAATTACTTTTGGTGTAGTGCTTTGTTATTTGTTTGTAGACCCAGTTGATGATTATCGAGATTATGCCATCAGTAAGTTGGAATTGGTGTTCCAGTTGGGAAACAAATACGCACGGATACTTCATTAGATGTGCAAAACGTGTTCGATTTCCACTAAGAACGTTATGTTGCAATTTCTTTATAAAGACACGTCTTCATAGATAGACAATCACAGTTTGCTAGTTTGTCTTTGTATTGTGAACTTCAGAATAATCACTCAATTGCATAACGCAAATTTTCATTATAAAGGTCAGATTTTTATTTCAACAAGAATTAAGTAAAATTGAGTTTGTGAAAATGTGTAACAAAATACATGTACTATTATTTTGACAACGAATGCCATCATAATTGATAGTTTAAGACTGAACAAGAAACAAGTATTTAATATTTGCATATAATACCTGTTTGTAATGCATACATTGGGATAAACGTTGATATAAAGGCTTCTTTTCTGAAACGTAAGTCCAAGTATGATATAGGATGGTATTAATTGATATTTAAGGCATGTGAATACAAGAAAATATATACAAAAACAAAAACAATAAAGTGAAGCGTATGTCCAATTTGATAACTATCGGTAAACCTCAGCCCACAACTTGTGTAGTCTAGAAATCTACAAATCATGCTGGTCTATCCTTGTCCAAGTAGACTATTGACTGTCAGAACAAGCATGAAAACTTGCCAAAATACGCTCTTTAAAGGTCAGGGGTCCGTCTTATCAAAGATCGTACGACAATGTTAACTTACGATTTAATTTAAAAATATAATATGTTTAAAATATAAAGGATATTTAACAGCTACTTTGGAAATGAATGGAAATGTTCAACAAAAGTATTTATAAAAGTGACGGTTACATATTTATGGCGCTTCGAAAATTGCATAGTAAG
Organism: Dreissena polymorpha; assembly: GCF_020536995.1. Classification (NCBI taxonomy): domain Eukaryota; kingdom Metazoa; phylum Mollusca; class Bivalvia; order Myida; family Dreissenidae; genus Dreissena; species Dreissena polymorpha. Next base: position 7,185,001 of record NC_068362.1, read on the forward strand.
GTGAGAATGTCGTAGGATGTTTGAAGGACGGGCCCCGGTTAACAAGGATTACGTTTAAGGAGTATACGATAAAAATATTCAAGTAAGCAATCGGCAGTACAAAAACTGATCAATAGCAAATTTCATGATGATTTCGATTTAAACTGTTTGAGTTCAATAGCAGACAATGTTTATTTTAGGTTTTTTTTATTCAATACCTTTCTCTCAGAAGTGCTTCAAGCGATCTGGCTTGTTATCGAACTTGGTCGATATATTGTGCACATAAACAGATCAAAAACGGGTCTTACAGTATGAAGTACGTGCTCATAACTGTCATATCCGATGCGTGACGTTGTAATGTATTGTTTTTTTTGCGCCTTATAAAAAAGACATTATTGGTTTGACATACGTGTTATTGATATTTCTGAGATTTGTTGAAGATGTTCTTCATTAAACCTTACTTGAGATTGAACCGATTTTTACTGTTAAAACATTATTAACATGAATATGTTTGTCATAATATGAGAAATGTAAAGAGGTCACTAGGTCTGTTTCTGTCATTTACACTCGCATTGATTATGTTACCGCAGTTTCAAACAAAAATGACATAAAATTGCTTTACAATATTGTCGAAATTTCTTGTTACAAAAGCCGATAATGAACGGATTTACACAGCTGCTCAACACATAAGTATGGTACAAGAGGTTCATCCATAGTGGATAATCGTATTTCTTCAAAGGCGATGCAAACTTGATCACACAAAACGGAATCAAGCTGCCAATTGAAACAACTGTCATAAGAAACGCCATTAAAGTTATTCTATGCACCAATCTCTGCCTGTTTACTTTGTATACACGCGGAATGTATCGACGGTTCGTACAATCAATAGTGTCATTTTGCGAATCATACGTAGCGGAAGTATTAGTTTCCACAGTATCGTCAATAGAGAGATTCTGTTGGGTGACGGTTTCAATATCTGTTACTTCTGTTTGACGTTCTTGTCTAATAGGGGACGCTGCATTTGTTTGGCCTTTCCCATAGAAAGATGTTCGTATCTTCCCGGCAATCAAAGCATACATGGCGACAAGGGCAACTGATATGATAATGATGGTTGCTGCCTTTACGATACTATGGTTTTTTCTGACGTTTTTGTAATCATCCGAATCCGTGCAATAATGGCCCTTGAGGGTGACGTTCGTTGCAATCTCAACTTTATATTCAACAATACCAATCGCATAAAAGTCAGGAACGGCGAAACCAAAGGAAAATACGATAAACCCTACGGTGAATATTTTGGCCTCTTTCAGCGACAGCTTCGTCGACGACGAACTTGCATACATTGTAAGGAATCGGTCGATGCCAATAAGAAAAACAATAAAAAATGAGCAAGTGGCAAGTGTATTTGCTGAATAGCCTATGAATTGACAAAATATCATTTGTAAATGTTGCTGATTTAATTAGTATCACCGCATTCAAAGACAAACACACACATGTGATACAGTCAATTAATGTTATTGACGTCATTAAGAAATTTGACGTTGATGACACTTTCGACTGCCAATAGAACCAGAAACTTGCGCCGTTACTAACACACCCAATAAAGCACACGGTGATTATAAAAATGATAAAGAGCATATTATCCAGTGTTTTTTCAGCGTTGTAGCTTTGCAGCCATATATTATAGTTTGTATAATTTTCCATATTGCATTTCACACTTTCAGCACGGTTTGCTAATTATTGTAATATTTTAAAGGTTCACATGTTTTAGATTAATCGGAAAGTTTACACTGTGCCTGTGTGTCATCCACTGTTACATTTCATTTTCCGCGCTGTTTGTAGGTTCTTTGAATATGCAAATAGTTTACATAGAACTGATAAATGATTATTTTAAATGGACGTTATTCCAATGAAGACCACCATCAAAATTTAGTGTCAAGATGCCATGAAATATATAGACCAATCCAAGAAAATTAATTACCGATACTGAAACAGGAAGGAAATCCTCAATCACATGATGAATGGTGTCGTAAAATCAACCGGGAGTGTCAGCATGCTTATCACCTCTGCCAAGTTATTTGAATCATGAAACGATTATACTCCTAACCAACTATCAGACGCCCGTCAGCATAACCGCCTGCACATCTGCTCGCGCGACTGTTCCCATTTTACTTCGTTAGCGCGTCTGTTGTTTTATTTAAACGGGCGAATAATAAATGTATTGCAAGAGGATTTAAATATGCATGAGGAACGTGTACAAATGAACACCGAAACTGAATAGAGGAATTTAATTAGCGAAACCAGGATATGTGTACTGTTTCGTAGTAACGTTTTTCTTGATAATAAGGTCAATAATAACGGCTGTAATATCTAATGGTAGGTTATTAACCTTGTGTGAGCGATCGTATGTAGTATTTTATTTTAGTGCCTGTACTGTCTGTCCACCACAATACTTGAATATTAAAGAATAAAAGATGTAATGTATGCTAACTTTGAGAATATATACTGGAAGTGATGTGTTAATTGTAATATGACCATAGTAAATATACGACTATAACATTCGAGCAATATCTGTAGAAAAAAATAATGAAAACCATAGGTCACGATGTTAAGTGTATCAAATAATATGGTGATTCAATATATTAACATACCCCCCACACACCAGCACCATCACTCACACACACACAAACACGCACGCACGCACGCACGCACGCACGCACGCACACACACACACACACACACACACACACACACACACGCACGCACGCACGCACGCACGCACGCACGCACGCACGCACGCACGCACGCACGCACACACACACACACACACACACACACACACACACACACACACACACACACACACACACACACACACACACACACGTTTTCTTGTTTTACAAATGTACAGAAAAGGAATGTACAACAAAAAATGGAACATTTATAACTCAGAGGGGGTAATCACGTGACAAACAAGATGGCCACTTCCATGCCGAGAAAGGTATGTTTTGCCGTTTGATACCCAATATTACTTTTATATAATTGTTTAATATTAAATGCCGCTCAATTTCCAGCCATATCAGCAAGAAAGTGATGTTTTATTTAGTTCATATAAATATTCGCTCTTCATCTCGATTTTATTTGCAGAGAATTTTCTGTCGCCATCTGTTGGTTACGTGATAACCCCCTCTGGAACTTGTGTGGTTGTATATTGAGTTAAATATTTCCTGTTTAAATCTGCATTTCAGTTTAGTTGATGCAACCGAAGTTTCACTGTGTATATAATTAATAGATCTGTTTGGTTCGTGTCGTATGGATGTTCGTATGATGTAAGGCTATCGTAAAAACAAACAGTGGAGTTTGCGAAACTTAAAGGGGCCTTTTCACAGATTTTGACATGTTTTGAAGTTTGTCATTAAATGCTTTATATTGATAAATGTAAACATTGGATCTTAAAAGCTCCAGTAAAAAATCAAGAATAAAATTTAAAAACAGAAAAAGGTAACCCTCAGCAGGACTCAAACCACTGACCCATGGAGTCCTGGAGTAAAAAGCCTACGCACTATACCACTCGGCCATTCTTCCTTATTCAATGACAGACGAATTTTTATAGCGAGCTCGAAGAGCGAGCTACACGGTAACACGTATAACGGTCGCACGTGTATTTGACTGTAGATCTACAGGTTGTTGTTTTGAAAAGTTTGGTATCTGCGCGCGCAATATCCGACCGGATATCCGAACCGGAAACCGGAACTGGAAATATTCGAAGTAAATAACCGGCGTCTCCTGATTGATCATAATGATACAAAAGATAAAAATGATCAAATTTACGGCTTTTAACTATTTTAAAATAATTCTCTGTATTTATTGTGACTATACTTCGAATAACGCATCGGCATTCTTCGTGTAAAACAGTTGTCTTCATTCCGGGAGTTAATAAAAATGTTATTGCAAAACATTTTACACTATTCATTGCAGCTCTGGAAAAAAGTATTTTGTAAAAGTTAAACGAAAATCGCTCGAAACAGGTAGAAGTTGTAGCGCTAAGTAGAGTGTGTCAGACAGACGCGCAAACACGGTATGAATGACGCTTGCTATTTGCAAAGCCCCACGCATTTTGGTTTGATTTAAAAATGGGTAAAATGTTGATATACTGAATATATATTAATGTTAGATTATAGCGATCCTGTAAAAAGCAGATAAATTGTGAACCTGTTTAAATACTATTGTTCTGCTATAAATATAATTGCACAAGACTAAAAATAAATATCAGTCAACCACAAATACTGTTCATAGAAACCGTCCTATTATTTTTTAAAGATTTATATTCAAGTGTTATTTAAAACTTTAATCATCTAAAAAAAATATTGAACCAGACGAACATTTTTAAAATTACAGTTCTTATGCAAGTACATAGTCACATGATGGGGTTGTTTAGTTGCGTATGTTCATAAGCCATCACTTAGTTTTCCTCGCCCACTCCTCTTAAAGTAACATATATACTCAACTTCAACGAATATTTCGCAAAATATTTCGTAAATTAACTTAACCCTTAAATAATCCGTCTTCCTTATAGCAATAGTCGAAATTTCAACACTAGATATTGTTAGTTACAAAGATTTGGAGATATACAGAGATCTACACAATTCTCGTTTTTATTTTTTTGTGGCATTATATATTCCATTCTAATTTCCTGCAACGATATCTATTCGTACTACGCGCGAACACTTACATGGTACATGAACATGTTTTGAATATATTGTGAAACAAAAAAAGAGCATTTTGTATCTTGTTAAATCTATGTTACCAGACCACATCCAGCGTTGAAATTTTATTTTTCGAAATATTGTTCGAAATAGTAATTGATTTGAGTGCTAACGTGCGTTTAAGAAATATACCAGTCGCCACAAATCTTCCTTATTAAGGAGAAAGCTCTTCGAGTATTCAATTAGTGCTTGAAGTGTGCAGGAATGATCCACCATTGAAATACTCGTACACTTATGTATAAATATTTATCATCAATTTTTAGAGAGTGAATTAATAAACAGAGCGTAACACAAATTACCCATAACTGGATTATATTTCATATATCTTTTGCAAATCCTTTGTTAAAAGTGTCTTTTTATCATCATTTTTTTCTAAAATCTTAAACATTCATGCACTACATACATTATTTTCCTTATAAGGTAAATAAATTGTATAATTTCATATGAAAATACATTTTGTACTGAAGTCCAAGAATGCTGTCAGTCTGCCATTTTGAATTTCTTTCGAGAACATATTACGCAAAAAGCATAAAAACACAGTGCTTGAAGTTTCCTTGAACTGTGCCATTCAATAAAATTTAATAAAACCGAAATTGCAACCATGTCAATGTCAAAGTGGAATTAAGGAACATGAATTGATTAAGAATGGACATGTGCAACAACTGTTTAAGTTTTGATGTGATGTAATTCGTGCTATTTTTGCGATACAAGATGTATACCTTTAGTTAATAGAGGACTCTATAACTTCGATATCAATTTAAAAGCCTAAGAGCTGAACAATGAAACAATCGTTAACGATTGCTTTCGTTTTGATCTACCAAATTGTAAATGAATAAAAAAAGGAAAAAATTGAATAATAGAAGCATGTTGACTCTCTGCTTAGCGTCCACGGAACGTTTTCACATTTACGAAACTTGTTAGAAAAACGAATGACGCGTATGCATATCAGCCAAGTGCATAAGCAATAGTTAAAAAACATTGAGACTTTTCAATCGGTGTAAACCCCTAAATAATTTGCACTGAACGATCCGAGTAGGTGACCCAAGCTTTATAAGGTTTATTTGTAGTGTCGTGTAGTATGTATTATCACGAAGGATGGAGTCATTGATATGCCTCTTTAACTAAAATGATTATGCAGGAAAATAAATATGCAATTGAATAAAAGTTGGCAATAAGTTTGGAAATTTAAATAAAGGATTTTACTTGTACTCGTTTTTGAGATCGTTCATGGAATTTGAGAGTTAACATCCGCATTTTAACAGTAAAACAGGATACATTTAATTTTATCACATCGTGATTACAAATTACTTGAACAATGTAATTAAACATTTGGACAAACATAACTTGTGGATAAAATATATAAAGATTCATTGGAAACATGTTTAATTGAAAAGAGGTGTTACATGTAAATAACAGTGATGGCAACATACAATAACCAAGTATCGTTAGTGGAGTCGTACAATCATGAGAAGACGCTGGAATATATACCCGTTATTATATTTGTTTGCTTGTCGTGCTCTGTGGGATTAGTCAGTAATGGATTGTCTTTTTCATATTACAAAAAGAGCCACATCTACTTTTCTTTTAACGGCACTATCGGTAACGATGGAATAACGTGCTTGTTTTTGTTTAGCACTGTGTCACTCATGTGCAATACCGCAACATTCAAAAGCAATGAAGCCTGCAAATTACTTAATTTCGTCGGAAATGCCTGCATCGCTTGCTCCTTTTTTATTTTGATAACCGGAGTAGATAGGTTTTTAAAAATATGCCGACCGTTTGATCTCCACTTTACAACAAGATGTGCACGAGTATGCGTCATCGGAGTTTTCCTGTTTACGTTTTTGATATCCGATTTCATTGTAGCAGACACAATCGAATTCGACCTGGATTTACATGTTAATATTACACTCAAAGGACATCACTGTATGAACTCAGAATCGGAGGAATTGAAGTCTCTAATCAAATGGAGTAATTTTCTGAAGGCAATAGTTGTAGGCTGTTGCCTTCTGGCACTAATCGGTATGTACACTTAATTGTCAGAAAAGTGAAAAGACGCAAAACAATTGACAATATAAAGAAACAATCCATTGAATTAAGTTATTCAATCAAGATGGATCTAGGAACTTCTACTGACAATTCTGACGCCTCTCAGTCCAACTCAGGAAACACAGAGTGTTTGAAAACCATAAGTGCCGAAGATGTAAATCCGAATGTACCAAGCAGAAAACAATTAAGGCGACGAATAACTGTGATGATGGGACTTATAACGGCTGCATCTATTGCAAGCCTCCTTCCGTATTTCCTTATACAATAGATTGCCGAATACAAGCGATACGAATACCCTATGTGGTTAAGCTTGTTGAACCACACGTATGTTCTTAACAGCACAGTGAATCCATTTATTCTTGGCTTTTGCAACACGGATTTCCGCTCATATGTTATTAGCCTCCTGTGTTTCAGATACAAAAAGCGTTAACAGATAATTAAGGAGACAACCATCTCAATTGTACAACACAATATATTATTTTTTTATTTATGAGTGTGTGTGTATCTTTATTTTTGTCTGTAACGCGTTCCTCTACCCTGCTCGACCTTAATTTGCAAACTGAACAGGCGCATGATGACTGCATACCTCGGGCAGAGATGTTACTGGTTCCGAGCAAACACCTTACACACCACGTGATGTTTAACTATTCAAACAGTATTGTAATTATCTATGATGTAAATGTTTTTGAGACAATAATTGTAATGCTGTCGTCAAAAAGTGTATGTATCACTTGTCATAAAGAATATTATTCACTTTACATTACGGCTTCTTCCATTTGATAATTACAATTTACTGGAGTGGTACTTAACGCTGCTTTCTAAAATCTTTTCAACAAGAAAGCAGATTTCCGTATTGACTTTATTTCGTCGTGCTTCAGAAAGTTGTTATTCAGTGACTTCTGTGTAAAAATAGAAGATTTATAATCGAATTGCAATTAATTCAAATTTATTGTCCTTTCAGTGCTTGTAATTATATGCAGTATCCCTTATTCTTCCGATACCGTTAGTCTCGAGATACCGTTACATCACATATATTACAAGAATAACAGCTCGTGCTAAATTTTTATTGTCCGAAAACTACGCCAATTTTGTTGGACCTCGTATTTCTAAGAAAATACAGAAGAAGAGATGCGTCATAAGCAGGTATATTGCTAAAAAGCATCATATTTATGCTAAATTATAACAAAAAATATGAAAATCAGTACCCTTTGACCAAAATTTACTTTTAAATCCGAGTTGGAATTATGTTGTCGTTTGTTTACATAGAAGGGAAGTAACTCACAAATCAGGTCAGTATTTGTAGGCGCTTAAAAGTATAGTTAATGTCAAGATGAGTACTCTAAACCATCTTCACTAATGTGCATTAAAATCAATTAAAATCCAATTTAAAAATTTAAACCTTTTAGTCAAGCTTGGTTGCACTGAATTATCACTGAAATTCCGTTTCCTTAATGAGGTATTGACATTTCATTTCCGGGTATTACCGGCACATAGTGCAGATCTATGGAAAATAATATTTACGTGTTAGTGTTATGTCTGAGCCACGAATGGCATATTAAGTAAAATAGTTTCACATTATTTCAACTGAATTGTGTGCTAGAACAAAACTGTTGAGTCCGTGCCATTTAGCGAACCAGATTGTTTAGTTTATGAGCAGATATTTATAACTTCATTTAGACGGGATCGAACATTGAATTAAGCTTTTGATCGAAAGTTCTGCATGCACCATAAGAGCTTCACATGAAACACATATAGGATTAATTTTGCCTTTCAGCCCGTCCCCCAAAAGTACAATGCTGGAAAACGAAAATACAATCCAGAAAGCCTGCTTCTTGCTTACAAGGCAGTTAAAGAAAAGGGTCTAAAAATTAAAACTGCTGCGCGCAATTTCGGAGTTCCGACTCAAACATTGAGGGATCGCGTTAAGGGTCTTGTAAACGCAGAGAATCCGAATGAACGATGGAGAGCTATGACCCAAGAAGAAGAAGAAACCCTAATTGAGCGCATCACAACGTTGTCTCAGTTAGGGTATGGTTTAACGAATGCCAAACTGAAACAGCTGGCCGGCGTATTGCTTCACGAACTTGGAAGAAAACCGGATAACACACCAATGAGCAACACCTGGCTGTACGGTTTTAGAAAAAGGTGGGACGACAGAAAAGTCTCATTAAAGCCGAGAGCATTAGACATCAACCGCGCCAAGTTAACAACCCCAGAAGCGTAAGATCAGTATTTCAAGAATTTAGAAATTTCCCTTCAGAAACACAATCTCCTTGACAAGCCACATCTTATATTTAACATCGACGAAACTGGAATTCAGCCTGAACACAGACCACCAAATGTAATCGTTCCCGTCGGCCGCAAACCACAGGCCATAACATCTCCCAGATCCACAACAACAACCGTTATCGCGTGCGCTAATGCCTCAAGAAACTCACTCCCACCCTATTTTGTTTTCAAAGACAAAATGTTTAATCCGGAGTTGATGAAAAGTACGTCTCTGGGGGCCAGGGGGGTCATGTCAGACTCCGGATGGTCTAACGGTGACGTATTTCTGGAGTACCTGAAGACGCACTTTCTTGAACACATCTTTGCCCGTGGACCGCAGCAGTCAGTTCTTGTCATCTACGACGGCCACGCATCTTACGTGAACCAAGAGCTTATTGATTGAGCAAGAAAAATCGGATGGTTTTGTTTGTGCTACCACCCCACACATCTCATGTGCTTCAACCCTTGGATGTTGGTATCTTTGGGCTTTTTAAATCATACTACTACAATGAAAGCGCGTCGTTCATGAATGCTCACATGGGGCAGAAAATAACTCGTTTTGACATGGCAAAGTTAGCATGTAAGGCATACCGGAAGGGCATGACGCCGCTCAATATCCAGTCGGCATTCAGGCAACCAGAATACATCCCCTGCATCAACGCAATATCTGCCGAGAAGCTGATAAATTGCGAGGGATTCCGCGAAGCAAGTCCTGTTCGCAAAGTAGCGGCACTGAAGGGCGGGAAAGATGCGGTGCTTGCATTTCTTAATTTAAAAAAAAGAAAACGACATAGCGCCATCAAAGAAATGCAGCATTTGCCACACCGACATGAAATGCCCTTCGTGCAACAATACAAAACCACGGACGCACAAACCAAAGTCAGGAGGACGAGAAATCACGTCAGACTCGTATAGAAATGAGCTCGCAACATACTCTACCCAGAGACAGGAGCTCAACGACACCAGGAAGATAACGTCCTGCAGTCCACTATGAACCAAACACAATGATAAACAATATTGGTATATGTCATGCTTACAATATGTGCGTGTAATAAAACAAAATTCTATCCTGCTCTCTTTATTTTTCAACACAAATAAAAGTTTATAAAGGGCATACTCTTATACATGTAAAATAAGTGATAAATGTGTATTACTCTTTTTAAATTATGATAAGTTTTCCTAAATACGTTTAAAACTGCGTCTGTAAGATGGTCTTCATTTAAAGCCATGCTTATTATAGTTAAAATATATAATGTAAGATGTAATGTCGAAGTTTTATTTTCTCGATATTTAACCAACGCATGAATATTAAAGAAGAAAATCGAATAAAATGTAGTAATATACTGATTATGATACCAAAAATCAACTATTGTGAAATACATAACAACCAAATTACTCGTATCGGTTGCAGCACCATGATGTATGTATTTGTATCGTATGATCACATTTTCACAGACTGTGCCTGTATTGTTTCTAGAAATACAAACATAAATGTTATCATTCGCGCTTTTGAAAAAAACGTGGCTAAATGATTATGCTTAAAGTGTCGTCCAAGATAAGCCCGTGTAGTCCGCACAGGCTAATCACGGAAGAAACTATCCGCTTTAAGGCTAGTTTTCGTTTAAAAAGTCTCTTCTTAGCGAATACCCAGTTTAGGCGGACTGTGAGGATTGCACCGGCACCATGCATTAAGCCCCGTTAAACCAGAGCGAGGCGTATATGTTATTAAATAATACGCTAAATCTAAAGTTATTCTTCCTATTCCGTGTAACTTTAAATAGTTTTTGTCCCTTTACGGTTTCACCGGAGTGAACATTGCGTTTCTATATATTAAATAACAGTGTAATTAAATACAATCAACCGAATACTTGATAACCAATCACAAGATACTTACGGAAGTATTAATATAAAACAACATTGTTTCTAAATGCAGTTTTAGCTGGCTTCACTTATTTAAGGAATATGGTGTTGTTTTCCTATAGACATTGAAGCAGAGTCAAATTCAACAATAAAGTTTTTGATATCTATATGTTTTGTAATTTTTTTCGCACACACGTATAATATCAATATGAATTGAACAATAAATTAATACATCATTAGGCTCTGATATATTTTCCATATACTCGGTGTCGATCTTTTAATTGTATTTTAGATGTTTACCTAATGAAATCATGGGATTTTTTTCATACCAAGGTTGACATAACAATGTATTGAAAGCTTATTTTTGAATGTCCATTAAAATACAAAATGTGATAATAATTAACAAAGTCACTGCTCTTGACAAAGTCAAAGTAGTGTTCGGACGTCATTCAGTCAAATGTACATCAACTCATGAAATTAATATAGTGGCTATTGCGTGTGCGCAAACATTTTAAAAACTATGTAAAAGACTGTTCATGCATATATTTAAAGCAAACTACATTTCGCAGAAAGTACTGAAAATAATTGGAAGAAACGTTTAGAATATATAACATATGTAAAACCAAAGCGCTGAATGCACTGAAGTTGTTCGCTATTGCATAATTTAAGACGAAACTCATTTTTTCAAAATTTATCGCAAGTTTGAAATCAACACAAGCCATTCAAATTTATAAAAAGTGTGTCTTAACGCACGGGTCGAGATGTGTGTGCACTTTTTATCATCCTATTTTTTATATAAATAACTTAGACAAAATAACAACCACATGGCCCTTTTTCGGCGTAGCTGTTTAACGTCACTTTTGACCTTAGGTGACATTTAATCATTATCAGTAAAATTCAAATAAAAATTCCCGCCAGTAGGTCCAAATTAATAAATCCGAATTGTACATTGGCTAATGCTACAAAAATCACTGTAAAAGTTGAATGCATATATTTTGCAGAGAAATATGAATATATTGTAAATTATATTGTAAATTACGATTAAAAAATCCTCTAAACATTACATTATAGCATCAATCACATGTCTCTAAAGGGTAAAATAGTATTGACGAGAAAAGCATCGCATAACAACTATAGCTCTACTTTTCTTTCTTAAAGTTCTTGGCAATTTTTAAGTATACGTGGATTTGGTCATCAAAATTGCTTCAAAATTTAAAGTGATATTGGCTTTAAACTTAAGATAAAACATCATTTAAAAGAAGTGCGGTGTAAAAGAACCATAACCCTACCTCGTATAAATTTTAAGTTTTTTTATACTTCACGTTTTTCTAAATAATAACATAAAAAAGTATAATAACTGAAATATGTAACCAATGTCAATCAGTAAGACATCGTGTGCTACAATAAAGGCTAACTTTAACTCTTATATTTATTACTTCTTATCTTTCTGTAGAAAAGTATTTACACACTCCATAAAAAAGCTTGCTGCTCTCTAGATGTTTACAAAACAGTCTTACCATTATTTAACATGTTCTTCTGATTGTTTTTTCATAGCAATAAATACATGTTGCGGCATTTATTCTTGTGTTTCCTATTACTTCAAAACATATACAAACGCTTTCATGTGTAAATTTGATTCAACTTACGCTGTTTTCCCCGGAGATTAGTGCTGTTAATTTCTATACGCTTGTGTAGCGTTGCTTTCAAAATCTGGTATACAGACCAACCTGTGTTAGCAGCACGTCAATTAAGCAAACCCTTTCATAGGCAGCTACAATTATGATTTGATAAATGACCTTTTGAGTGCACATGCACCAATATCAACAGCCACCTGTTGTCATTGCTGTCATGTATTTATTACCAGAACGTCATACGCCGTATATCTTTTTTAAAGATATTTCTTGTTTGACTTTCAGAAAGCATAGTAAGTATGATGAAAATGGTAATGAGAACTGGATATAAAGACAATTTGCAATCACCATCATATTAAATGAATATTGTTTGAATATCGAACACCTATCTTACTAAGAATATAATTTCCCTAAAGAAATTTCCTGTACAAAACTTTTGATTTTTGACACCATATACAAATTCAAAATATACAATAACATAATTGATTAAAATAAATAAATAATAAATCTGCGAGCAATAGTTTTTACTCACGAATTAGGTAGTCATTAAGACAGCCCTGTTGACCCTTACTTTGTTGTTTATGCATTACTTGTTACCCTAGCAGTTCACACGGTGTCAACAACTCTGACCTAAACATGGGTATAGAGTAATGCGCTTTTTCGGCAAAGCTGTTTTTATCCAGCTTTTCACCTTAAATGACTATTACAAAACGCCAGCAGACACACATGAATATATTCGAATATTTTATAGGCTGATTCGAGATAAAACCTCTGAACTTTGGATACATCACTGCGCCTGTGCTCAGCGCAAAGGATGTATCAGTATTAAGTGTAAGGAATTCCGGACTACACTCTGTATGTTCAAATGACACGAATTTTGTCCCAGTTAAAATTACGCGTATAAATCCATCTCGCAGAATTTCAGGGTCAGTATTCGTTCACTATATCTTCCAGGGAATATATCATTAACTATCGATAAACACAGTTTTGCTTTCAAGATGAGAAAACAAACAAAGAGTATAATGTCACGATAAGAGGAACATCGTTTAATTATTCAACCACAAATGTTTGCCGTACTCGGACAGCACGTCTAGAAATCGTTCCTAAACGCCTGTATAGGCTGCCCTTATTTACAAGTTTGCAATTTTAAATACAATTTTGTATCGAAAAGCATTGCGCTAAAATGTGCCATTTTCAATACGCGATGAGTTTTTAATGACCCTCGTAATGCGAAAATGGGTCTTATTCCATATGCGCCCATCATATGTATAGCCCACTCAGCCTGCGCATCTCCCAGTCTGGTCAGGAGATACATAATAAGACCATAACACATTGGTTGATTTTATAGCGAACAGCATCGCCCCTGACCAGACTGCGCAAATGCACATGTCAGGTTTAAGATAGGCTAGCCAAATCGCATAAGACCAATTTCGTATGACGCGGCTATGAAAGTGTGATTCAAATGTGTCGAAAGAACTGCGTGTAAATCAAATATTAACATACGATATATTTCGATGGTGAAGAAAAACACTCAAAATAAGGCATGTGAGGACACATATGATGTGCACTCCCGTAGTATAATTTGTATCTACTTTCATTAATACGTGGTACTCCCGTAGTATAATTTTTATCTACTTACTCTTATGTGTGGATTGACAATGATAAGTTGATAACACACATTTCACGCGGTGAATATGTGACTAACAATTTAACAAACACAATAGTTAAACTTTTGTTTTTAATTTAATTATTTAGAAACGTAAATTGCAAACATTATTTCAAAGTCAGCATTTACGCCGACTGCCTTTTAAAAAGATATTTTTTGTTATATTTAATTGTTTTTATATTCGGTTTTAGCGATTATACAGCATTATTGTTGTTGTCTATAATATACCTGTAGTAATTGGTAAACTCATGTTCAACGTTTTATTAATTGAGAACTGTGAATGTAAACAATCTTAAGCTTCTATTATTGCGTTGTTAGCACCCGTGAATACAAAAGATCGCCGCTATATGTGGAGAACAAAAGAATGTTTCCCATAAACAGCAAAAGTAGCATGCCCTATGAACGAGGTTACACAACATCCCACTATACGTGTGTATCAGCATCTATTAATAGCCTTCGATGCGGTGGTTATCGTTCTTAGCGTAGTTAAGAGCAGACCGACTTGCAACGCGTAGTACTAACCTTAGTTGTTCGCAAGCGAATAACTAAAATGTCAACGTTTTGTTTTATATAAGAGGTAAAAGATAACGTCAATGTGAATAAAAATATAAAATTAAAATAGTGTAAATACTTTTAAGTTCAAAGGACGTTATAATGAAGCTTAGTATACAAATTGAGCTTTATGTTTGTCTGTTTGTCGGTCTGTCTTCTTCTGATAATATATTCGTCCATCTGACCATCCACAAAAACTAAAAAAAGCCATAAAGTACACAAGATATGACAAACTTCTCTATACATGTAGCAACTGTCACAGGATTGTGCATGCAGTCACCTATCAGTTGACCGTAATAACTTACTCCACTCCGACAACCTCGATAATACAAGCTTTTTTTAATGGCATCTCAGTATGCACACAAGATAATTATCAGCACATTATGTGGTCGGCATAATATTATTAATGTTAGAAAATCTCAAAATAATGCAAATCTTGGTTAACTTATGTGTCGTCCTTATGGCAATTTGTTTTCTTTCAAAACATATTGCAAATATAACTGGATGAGGCAAATCATGTTCGCTGGTAACGAAATCCGCGATTGTTCTAAAGTATAACGCTTTTCAATTTTTCGTTACAAAGGAAATTACTTGCTCGCGCTTTTTCCAATAACCAATCAAATCATTTTCGCAGTCTATAAATGGTGGAATTTATATGAATAACTTCAGTTTGACGTAGCATTTATTAAGTCCATGATAACAACATTTATTTGCATATTGAAAGTACTATATTAAAAACACACAGGGTAAAAAAATGATACATAACAATGGATAACAATAAGAACATACAATCATAATTGACATATTATAAACATATTGGAGCTTTAAAATAGAAATCATTTAACATTTACACTTATAACTAACAGCGAGAAATGCAATATGGAAAACAACAATAATTTCACTTTATTGGTGAAAACATACGGCGATGAAAAAAAACACGGAAAAATAGGATCGTTATATTTTTTTTAATCGCCCTGTGCTTCATCGGATGTGTTAGTAAAGCGGCTAGTTTTCGGTTTTATTGGCAATCGAAACTGTCATCAACGTCAAATTTCTTAATGATGTCATTTTCAGTCATTGACTGTATCATGAATGTGTATTTGACATTGAACGCGGTGATACAGTTTCAATCAGCAATATTTACAAACACGATATTTTGTCAATTCATAGCATATACAGGAAGTGCACTTGTATGCAAGTTCTTCGTTGTAAAAGCTTTCCCTGAGAGTTTAACAAATATTCTCCATAGGGTTTATTGCATTTCCATTCTCGTTCCTGCCTTTTGCAATTGTTCTGGTGGAATAAAATGTTGAAATTGCAACGAATACCACCATCAAGGGGCATTATTGCACCGGTTTAAATTAGCACAAAAATGTCAGAAAGTACCATAGCATCGACAAGGCAGCAACCATCCTGATCATAAAGGTTTCCCTTGTCGTTATTTATTATTTGATTGCCGATACGTTATGGCTAGATGTCTTTGCCATAGGCCTTTTTGGAGCGTCTGCTGTTCGAAGACAAAAAACAACAACAAATAGTGGTATCGTCAACCTGAAGAATCCCTCACTGGCGTTTCTGATGAAAGTTGTTTCGATTGGAGACGGAATACCGTGAGGGCCATCGTGGTTACACATTAAAATCCAGAGGGCGACAATGCGATAGTACGATGGCGACAATGCGATAGAACGATGGTGACAAAGCGATAGTACGATGGTTACAACGCGATAGTAAGATGGCGACAATGCGATAGTACGATGACGACAATGCGACAACGCGATAGTACGATCGCATTGTCGCCCTCTTGATAATTAATAGATAATTGGTGAGCATTCTATACATAGATGGTGACGTCACTACGTTATTGTCACCTCTATACTAAGACGCATCACATTCCCCTGGTTTGGGGAATTATGTTTCCGCCAAAGTAGTTCTGCGAAGGAATGAACATGTTAATAATGAAAGAACAATCGTTTTTATTGTGTGTTTAAAACGGAATGTTGTTTAAAGAAATGTTATTTAAGTATGTTTAAATGTGAATTTGAATCTCTATTAAGACTGATAGCGATTTTCAGAAGCTCGATAACCTGACCTACTTTCGCTTTCACTTTTCACTCGTAAAAGAAGTGCTACCCACAATTCCTTTCGCGTAAGTACACAGGTCAGTAAGACCGGTGTGTACACAATGATTGGTGAGTGGTTTTATGAAGAAAAGCGAAACACCACTGAAAGGTGAAAGAAAAATTATTGATCTGCATAAGTAGACTTGGAATAGTCCATATAATATTATATGCAGATATATTCCATATATTATTTTGCATTAGTTTTCATCCTGCTGTTCTTGAGTTTATTAGATGTATTTTTCAAATAAGTTCTACATCGATATTCCTCCCGGCTAGCTCATTTGGAAGAGCGCTGAAATACAAATTATAGGATCGCAGGTTCGATCCCCGGCCAAGCAACATCACCAGTCGAATTATGCCTTTTAATCAATGTTTGTTTACGGGTAATCATGTGCATGCAAACACTCGTTTCTCTAGCTGAAATGCAGAATGAGAATTTATATGCATATTGGGCCATTAGGGTCGAAGTCTATGTCAAGGTCTTATTTGCTAAAATATATCAAAGGTTAGCTTTCAATGACTTCTTTATATCGTTAGGATTAAGACATTGTGCTGGCGGTTTTTGTTTAGGCAGATTATGGGCTGATCTAGCGAGGAGTTCAGGGGTTTACTTAAGCGGACGCCCGCTTGCCCTTACCAATTGACATTCCTTGAAGCATTTGTTTCTTAAAGAAGGTAGACCTTTGGTGCAAGTAAGTTATCATAGCGTTATAACCATGGTGTCTTTCTTTCCAGGTAATATCTCATTAATGATAACATAATCCTTTACCAAAAAGTATATAAAAATAATTTATGTTCATTATTTCAAAATTCAAAAAGCCAAACAAATGTTGGTTTATAAGCAAAACACATCATTGAAGATATCAGAAAAAAATGAGTCACACACGCAAACTTTCAAACCTTAATGAAAGTTATAATGGTTGAAAAAAGATATTATAATGACTGTTTAATGTTTCATTTTAAGAGAAAACCCCTTTAAAAATGAAAACGAAGATCGTTTGAACCATGCATAAGAACTTATATGAAGTTGGTTTATTCTTATTTTAAACAGTGACATTTAGAGATGTTTTAAAGCATAACTTAACATCAGAAAAAAACACATGCCTGAATTATTGTGTAACAAAATAAAATTATTAATGAAAACAGTAATTTAGATCGATTAGCATGTACATGCAATTATTTGCTAAAAAGGAACAAATAAAGGTGTATATCTGAATCTTTCTATTCATTCTATTGTAAATAATTGTAACGAACTGTTTAACGTATTCACTCTTCTTTATTGTGACTAATTGGTATTTTAAAATCATATTTTATATTTGTAAGTAATATTTATTAGTTTTTGTCATTCATTGAGAATTCGTCGTCCTCATTTCATATTTAACGTAACGGACACACTCTTAGTATGTCAGGTCACTTTTCGGAAACATCATGTATTACTGTTGATGCATATTAATAAGACATACAGACACACTGAAACACGGTCACCAGTTATAAAATAATTTCAAATAATATGTCATCATGTAAAAAAGATATTGTTACTACAGCAGTATGTAAACAAAAATAGTCAAAATACCTTCATGGTTGTACAGAATATGGAGCAATGACATTATTTACAAAGTGAAAAGGTGCGCATTTATTTAAGCATCCTTTTTCATATGCGTAAATGTTTGACACACTTCGTTAAATTAGAAAAAAAACATATTCTTAAAACAGTCAATAAATATGGTATTGGGTAATAAATCATAGATGGGGATAGTCTTGCGTAATAAATCATAGATGTCGGCATCTCGAATTAAACAAAACATTTTCACAATGTAAGTATAAGGTAAATTAAATTATCGATATTTTTGTCTTTATTTATTTGCAATACAAACCATCCGAATAACTTACTGTCCGTAAAATACTGCTAAACTTCTCCAACCAAGAAAATACAGGTTGTTTTAATTCAATTTAAAAATGACACCCCGGTATACAGATAATTATAAGTACATTATGTGGCCAATATACATTTTTTCATGTTAGGAAAGCTCAAAATAAGTCCATCCTTGTTAAATCAAGGTGTCGTCTTCAAAGCTTCCTGTTACCTCTAAACACGTGGTACATTTAAAAAACTGGATGAGACATGCTTTCTGATTGTTTTTTCGAAGTTATCGGAACAAATCAAATCAGTTTCGCGGGTAAAGAAACCCGCAATATTTGAGCAGAATAATATGAAAGCGCTTATGAGTTCTCACTATTGACTTGTGAGTTTTGACTTGTGAGTTGGAACTTGTGAGTTCTGACTTGTGTCTATGCATTTTTAAGCCTGGAAGACATGGCGGACAGCGATTTGTCAGATGATGTAAGTTGAAATTTGGGAGGGTGGATGTGGTGAGATCTACATGGGAGAGTACCGTGGTAAAAATATTGCTGTTAAAACAATTCAAAGTTAAACGCATGAAATGTGTAAAACAATCAGTTTTACTGGAAGTTAAAACAAATAGTCACAAAAGACATCCAAACATTGTTTTACTGACGGGATATTCAATATTGGCTGATACTCTTTATCTTCTTACTGAATTCATTAATGATCCAAATTTGAATGATGTTCTGTTTTGGGACTCGGAACAAGATTTTCAATTAACACAGAAGTATTCAGTCGCACTTCAGGTAGCTCAGGCAGTAGCATATTTACACAACCATAATCCCAACATCATTCATAGAGATATAAAGCCAAAACATATTGTCAAAGAGTTTAGACATTGCAAAACTGTGTGACATTGGACTTTCTAAGCTAAAGTTAAAGTAATGAATACCATGAACACTACAATTGCAAATGCTAGAGAAATGCAGTCAGGTACCCCAGCTTATCAAAACACAGAGTTGTCTAGATAGATAAATCTGTGTTTGAATTTTCTTTTATCAAGAAAAATTTTTGTTTGAATATTCTTATATCACTTTTAAAATAAATGCTAACATTTTTGTAAAGAAATTGTCATGTTAAACTTTTGTAAAACCATTTTGTTAACCATTTTGTTGTTTTTTTTTGTTTGAATGATCTTATATCAAATATAAATCTTTGTTTGAATGTTTTTATATCACTTTTAAAATAAATGATAACATTTTTGAAAAGCAATTGTCGTGTTGAACTTTTGTAAAACCATTTTGTTAACCATCCTTTACGTAAAATCTTGTAAATTTGTACCTCGACTTTTCAAAAAATAAGGAGAGCTATTCCTCTCACATAGGCGTTGACATTTTCATTATGCTCTAAGTTTTTGTACCTCCGAAGATGTTTTCTAAGTCACTTTAGATTTTTCACACTTGCTGATAATAATGATCCCTTTTCATTGGCAAGATTAGGTAACTCTGTTATGCATTTTATTAGAATTATGACCCTTTTCTGTTCTTAAGATAATATACATGTCTTTTCAACAGATTACATCACGTTTGTCAACCAACGTGCCATAATCAAGTGCGCCAAACGTTTCAGGAAAAAAAAACATAATCTCAAGTTGTCCGTTATATGCTTCTGAATTGTGTTGACGTCTAATTTCATGTACATTCCACTACTGAGCAATTCTATTCAGGTGTGTTTGTATAAGGTTCATAAAACAAAATTTCAAATTTTCTCGATGTATCTGGTCGAGCTCGTTGAAACGACCAGACACGCGTAAATCCATAAAAAAAGTTTATCCACCACTGTAGTCCTTGTTGACGTAGTCTAGTCCACCATCTTTCAATGCGCTGGTTAGAAGTGCTTTTTCCAACAATAACGCTGCTGCTCCTAGAAAAGGGGTCGGTTCCTTCATTCCAAAAGAATTGTTGTAGAAGGCATATCATACTGTTTTCTGTTCCAGCATCGCAACGCAGTATGCGAGTTGATTTTTCAATGCGCTTCAATGCATCCAAATAATATCTGGCAATCAGTTTGGAATCGTTGTTAGTGTTAGAAACCTCTAACCAGATAATTTTCCTGCTAAAACCATCTATCGCTTCGTGTAAACAAAATCCAAACGGCTTCAAATTATCATAACCATCTACATGCCAAATGTTGTTTGGCCCTTTTGCACAATAGACACGTATTGCCTTCATTATTTCCATAACATCTTTTTGGCTTACATCCATATAATGATTAACCTTCAGCGGGCGCCATATCATCCGATAGCCGACAGACTGTCCGCTATAATGCATTTCCATGCTAATTACGTGAACAACGCTTTTTAAGTGCGCTTGCAGATGTACACCTCGACGTTTCAGGTTAAAAACGTCGAAAAGACTCGTTTTTAGCGATATAATAATGGTGTCTTTTAAAAGACGTCGAAAAGACGTCCTTTTAACGTTACTGTATCAAGTCGTCTGAAAAAGTCAATTGCTTACCCAGCAAACACATAACGTTATTACAACGTTGTGATTTGGTTGCATTTTGGTCAGGTCATGAAATAACCTTCTACGGACGTTGTGGCAACGTTATTACCTTAAATATGTAAAACTTAATTTAATTTGATGTAAATTGGTAAAACGAGAAAAAGAACATAATTTGATAAAAAAAATAAAAACACAACTCATGTTATTTGTTTGCTTGTTTTGTGCAATAACGTTAAAATAACGTTGTTTAAACGTTATTTTAGAACTTTATTTTAGACCGTTTATCCAACGTAATAACTTGGTCATACCATCTAATGTTCCTTTTTATCTTTGGTAAACGATATAAATAAAAATACCATCTATAATTTTACATAATTACTTCAACAGTTTTTCTGAAGCATTTTGAAAAAGCTTTTAGAGCTAGTTTTAGTTGACGTAGCCAAGCCCACCATCTTTCAATGCGCTGGTTAGAAGTGCTTTTTCCAACAATAACGCTGCGGCTCCCAGAAAAGGGGTCGGTTCCTTCATTCCGAAAGAATTGTTGTAGAAGGCATATAATACTGTTTTCTGTTCCAGCATCGCAACGCAGTATGCGAGGTGATTTTTCAATGCGCTTCAATGCATCCAAATAATATCTGGCAATCAGTTTGGAATCGTTGTTAGTGTCAGAAACCTCTAACCAGATAATTTTCCTGCTAAAACCATCTATCGCTTCGTGTATACAAAATCCAAACGGCTTCAACTTATCATAACCATCTACATGCCAAATGTTGTTTGGCCCTTTTGCACAATAGAAACGTATTGCCTTCATTATTTCCATAACATCTCTTTGGCTAACATCCATATAATGATTAACCTACAGCCGGCGCCATATCATCCGATAGCCGACAGACTGTCGCTATAATGCATTTCCATGCTAATTACGTGAACAACGCTTTTTAAGTGCGCTTGCAGATGTACACCTCGACGTTTCATGTTAAATACGTCGAAAAGACTCGTTTTTAGCGATAGAATAATGACGTCTTTTAAAAGACGTCGAAAAGACGTCCTTTTAACGTTACTGTATCAAGTCGTCTGAAAAAGTCAATTGCTTACCCAGCAAACACATAACGTTATTACAACGTTGTGATTTGGTTGTATTTTGGTCAGGTCATGAAATAACCTTCTACGGACGTTGTGGCAACGTTATTACCTTAAATATGTAAAACTTAATTTTATTTGATGTAAATTGGTAAAACGAGAAAAAGAATATAATTTGATAAACAATAAAAACAAAACTCATGTTTTTTGTTTGTTTGTTTTTTGCAATAACGTTAAAATAACGTTGTTTAAACGTTATTTTAGAACTTTATTTTAGACTGTTTATCCAACGTTATAACTTGGTCATACCATCTAATGTTCCTTTTTTATCTTTAGTAAACGATATAAATAAAAATACCATCCATAATTTTACATAATTACTTCAACAGTTTTTCTGAAGCATTTTGCAAAAGCTTTCAGAGCTAGTTTTAGTTGCGATTGTTTACGTTGGGGGTATAAAATAAACTTGTTAACAATAAATTATACTTCATATTCACAAAACATTGCATACAAGATACACATACATAGGTTTTTACGCTAAAATATACATTTGCAACTCAACAAATGTGAGTATTCTGAATACGAAACCGCGGTTTTTCGCTTCCCCTTTCCGCGTGCGACAACAAAAGAACAAAGAAACACAGAAGCGGTTTGAAAAAAGACGAAAATTCACTAATTCCAGAAACGTGTTTGATAAATAACTACATTTACAGGTAAACAACCTGTGTTTTCTTAATTGTATTTAATTAATTGCCATGTATGATCGCGGTTGGCATGATTTAGTTAACATGAACACTTAAGATAAGGACTACGACTCAGCTCGCCCCTAATACAGTTAAGTTACCATTACCGCATCATTACCCATAGCGGATCACTTTGATGTTCAAGACTGCGTATCGCGATAAATACTTGACATTTTAAATGATATTTTGCACACATCATCTTCAAGGCACCATCATCTTTAAAACGCATTGATTGAGTCGTAATTGGAGCTACTCTTTGTCAAACATTCCAGTATGTTTTACTGACTATCTATCTATCTATCTATACTATCTAACTCCCCTTATGGGTATTATTGACAGGTGCGCAGTGCAGATAAAAGTGTAAAAGGTGAAAAAGTGAGAAAGATAAAAGAATGTTAGATTTATTATAAGGTGAAGTGATTTAATGTTAAAAACTGTCTCCCGGAGTTCAAGGGACAAAAGTGGAAAGCTGAGACTGCTTAAACCCTTCAAGATCAGGATGTAAAACTGTAGTGGCAGGGAAGTTGTTACACATCACAATAGCACGTGGGAAAAATGAAAACTTGTAATAATTTGCAGTGGTATGGATCTGTCTGTAGGAGAGGGGGTTCATGTGACGAGTGAAGCCGGTGGGTCGCTCGATATATTATGGTAGGAACACAGTCACTAAACCTTAAACAATTTTGAAAAAAAATTAATTTAGTGTCATTTCGTCTGTCTTGTAGGGTCTGCCAACCAAGTCCCTTATGCATGGAGGTGACACTGTCGTACGAGGAATAGTTATGCTTGACCCAGCGGACTGCTCGACGCTGTACATTTTCAATTTTTTTGTATATTTTGTAATGTGTGAGGACTCCATACGGAAGAAGCATATTCAACCTGTGGTCTAACTATGGTCTTGTATGCGAGCTGGCGAATGTTGGAATGTATTGTCTGTATGATCCTGCTGAGAAAACCAAGAGATTTATTAGCGTAATTTGTAATTCTATTTATATGGGTGTTCAAGGAAAGGTCTTTTGAAACGTCAACACCAAATTATTTTGCATTGTCAACATTTTCTAATCTTTGTCCAATATTCAATATAATACATACAATGTATACATGTATATATACAACATAGTGATTGTACAAAGCAATAAAGTTCAGACATGTTATACAAGATATGCTAATATGTATTTTTTTTAAAGAGAAAAGAAACGAATAACAGAAGAATAGTTATGTAAAATGATGAGTTGTATAAATCCGGAAGAAAGCATACTGGACTTGTGTGTTTTGTTGTATATTCACAATGATCTTATAAGATTGAAAAAAAAATATACAAAAATATTTTAGAAAGATAAACTAACATTAGAGTGAAATGTATATAAGTGGACAAACATCATGAGAATTTAATCCGATTCCATTTTTGTTCAAAGATTTGTAATGTGTCATTACTGAGGGCTATTTCTTTCTCAATCTGGACTTTAAGTTTAAGAATATGGATAAAACAATTAAAATTTGGTATTTGTTTTTTGTATTTCATGTTAAAGATAAACAATTTCATCATTATAAGAATAAAATTCACAATATTATAACAGTCTTTTGATTTCAATGAGTAGATTTCATGAGTAGATTCCGAAACTTACATTTAAAAAAGATAGTTTAACGTTTAGTTGCTGTTGTTCATGGAAAAATGTTAATTGATTCCAAATAGGCTGGATGTGTTTGCACTCCCAAAAAAGGTGTTCTATAGTTTCGATGTTTTCACTGCAGAAGTCACACAGATTTGAGTTAGATAATTTGCATTTAAAGAGATATTTATTTGTAGCTATAATTCTATGGATGTATTTATATTGAAAATTTCTCAGAGTGCTTTCAATAGTTGCTTTATATGGCATGGTAAATATGTGTTTCCAATTAAGTTCATGTACTCCGAAAAGGACTTGCCATTTATTTTGGGTTTTTGAGTTTTCTGTAGGGTTTTTAATTTGTAGTGTGTAAAATATTTTATTTGTTTTGTTTTTTCTTCCAAGTATATTTTCTACGAATGTTGTTTGAGTACATGGTGTATTATTTGTATTGATTTCAGATTTAATATGTATGGGTATGCTTTTGATTAATGTGTAGTACTTCAGAAAATTATTTGAAGGTATTCCGTATATGTAGCATATATCATTAAAAGGGTAGAAATCCCTAATTCTGTAGTCATATAATTGGTCGACATATTTAATGCTTCGTTCAAACCAATCTTTATAGAAAAACGTCTTATTGTTTGAAGTTATGTCTTTATTGTTCCATAGAATTGTTTTACTGCTTGTTTGGGTTTCTAGGTTATGAGTGACATCACTCCATGCTGATAGAACATCAGACAGAAATATGTTTTCGTTTGCAATTTCATGTTAGATAGTATTGCTGATGTTACATTCAAAGAGTAAGGAGTCACCATATTTTTTTAGGATTTTCTGATAAAATAATTTCCATTTACTCGTATTGGTATTATCTAGGTATCTTTTAACCCAGCTGCATTTGATTGCATTCAAGAATGAGTCAATGTTCGTTAATTGGATACCTCCATTTTCTACAGATTGAATTAAATTAACTGAGTTCGTTTTATTTTATCAGGCTTACCGTCCCATATGAAATTAAATATTGCTGATTTTATATCGTTAATAATATCATTTGGTGGATCTGGGAGGACTGTTAATACATAAATTAATTTAGGAAGTGCAAACGTTTTCAATACTGTGTTTTTTCCGAATAGTGTAAGTTTACGGTGATGCCATGATTTTAAGCAGTTTTTAAAATTCTGTAATTTAGGTAGTATGTTTTTAAGAACTGTATCCTTTTCATTATTTGTTAAAGTAATTCCCAACGTTGTGGCTTCATCGGATGTCCAAATAAATTTCATTTCTTTTTTATATTGGACATTACTTTGTTTTAATTTACCTACTCGTAGCACAGTACATTTACTTTTGTTTAGTTTCAGACCCGATGTCATTCCGTAAAGGGTAAGCGATTCTATTAGGTTATGGAAAGAATCGTAATTGTCGTTTAAAAAATAAGTTGCATCGTCAGCAAATAGGAACTGTTTGATTTCTTCGTCAGGTTCTAGTGATATGCCTTTTATGTCTTTATTTGATTGGATGTGATGTGATAGATACTCGATGCAGATAATAAATAGCGATGATGAGAGTGGACATCCTTGTCGAACCCCTCGTTCGATGTTAAAACTGTTTGAAAAGAAGCCATTGTTAATGATTAAACTGTTAATATCGGTATAGAATAGTTTGACCCATTGAATGAGACTTTCACCAAAGTTCATATTTTCTAAGCAAGAGAACATAAATGAATGATCAAGCGAATCGAATGCCTTTTCGAAGTCTGCAAAGAATATTAGACCAGGATTATTTGAATTGTTGAAATAGTTTATGCATTCTTGGATAAGACGAACGTTTTCACCAATGTAACGTCCTTTTATGAAACCAGATTGAGATTTTGAAATGATTGCTGGTAATATTTTTTTTATTCTGTTTGCTATACTTTTAGTTGCAATTTTATAATCATTGTTTAGTAAACTTATTGGGCGCCATTTCGATAAGGATTCTAAGTTTTTTCCTGGTTTTGGAATGAGTGATATTATACCTTGTTTTTGAAGCATAGTTAGGTTTTTATTGTTATATGAATAGTTTAGTGATTTAATTAGATGTGTCTTGATATCATTCCAAAATATTTTATAAAACTCAATGGTGATGCCATCAGATCCTGGACTTTTGTTATTTTGCATTTCTTTTAGTGCTAATCCACATTCATATTCATTTAGTAATCCGTCACATAATAGTTTTTCTTCTTCATTTAAAGCGTGATGTGTATTTTTAAAAAGGGTGTTATTTTCAACATTTTTTCGTTTATAGAGGGATTCGAAAAATAAACGTTGTTTTTCTAGTATTTGAGTTCTGTTTGTTATATCTTTGCCATTGACTATTAATTTGTGTACAGTTTTTTGTTCACTTCTACGTTTTTCAATGTTTGCGAAGTATTTTGTATTTTTGTCATTGTGTTCAACATGCTGTGCACGCGCTCTTAGTATTATTCCATTGAGATGTGTATGATAGATTCCATCTAATATTTGTTTGTTTAATGTTATTTCATTTTCAATGTCGGTGGTATCATTTGTGTTTTTTTGATGCAATTGTTTTTCAAGGGTTTCAATGGTTTTGATGGTTTCAGTTTCAAGTTTGTGTGTTTCTTTTTGTTTAAATGATGTGTATCTAATTGTTGTGTTACGTATATTTCCTTTAATTACTTCCCATAAGGTGTTTGGGTTTGCATCTTTATTATTTTGAACTGTATTTAATATTTCCTGTTTTATTTGTGTTTGATATTCTGTATCTAATAAGATGCTGTTGTTAATTTTAAAGTATCCTGGGCCTCTTTCAGGTTATTTATTGTGCAGTTTAAGTTCAACTAGAGAGTGGTCAGTCATAAATCCTGGTTTTATGTTGCATATGTCAATAATGTTACAAAGAGACTCAGATATTAAAAAATAGTCTAATCTACACAATATTGTTGGTTTTGTGTTTGAGTGCCAGGTGAATTTGCTTTCGTTTGGATATATTGTACGCCATATGTCTATCATATTGTAGTTTTCAATTATGTTATTTAAAATGTTTCTATTTTTAGGATGAGTATAAAGGTTTCCCTTCTTTTTATCTAATAATGGGTTAAGAATAGTATTGAAATCACCACCGACTATAATGTTTTTATCTTGGTTATTATTTATAAAGGATTGTAATGTTTCGTAAAAAGTGGAATCATCTATGTTAGGGCCGTAAACGTTGATTAATGTGAATTGGGTTTCGTGTATTTTAATATCTATACTTGCTTGTCTACCAGTTATTATTTCGTTAAAGTTTTCAACTGTGATCCCTATAAATTTTTTTATCAGAAAGGCAATGCCTTGTTTATTAGTATGTTGTCCACTGAGATAGATGTCTCCATCCCATTCATCTTTTATGGTTTGTGCTAAAGTATGTGTTAAATGACATTCTTGTAAAAGGCATATGCTATATTTTTTTTCACCTAACCATTTGAAGATTTTTATGCGCTTGTCTTTATTGTTAAGCCCTTTTACATTCAAAGTACAAATTTTAATACTCATTTAATAAGATGGTAGAGTACATGATAATTTTCAGACTGTCTGTCCAGTTGTTTTTTATTATAAGACATAGGTCAATGAAAGTTTTATATGTTTTGGTGTTTTGTGTAAAGGTGATGTGTATGTACAAATATAGTAAACATTTCATCTTGACATATACAATGGAATATCGGGAAAGAAAAAAAACATCAGAAAAAAGAACAAATTACACAAAAACAACAAACAATTAAAACGAAGAGAATTCTTTGTGTGCTTGTCCAGTTGCTTTCTATCACAAGACATAGATAATAGGTTTTCATGTTATATTAAGAGCCAGAGGGAGGTATGGGCAAGAATAAAAATTTATTTATGTAACTTATCAAGACTGGGTATGTGTGTGTAGTCGTGTGTTTTTACGTGTGTTGCTGCGTGTGTTGTGTGCATGTAATGTAAAAAATATAATAAAAAAATGTAAAAAAAAGTGAGTGGGTCAATATTTGAAGGTTAGTGAAGTATGCGTGGGTGTTTTGTGAGTATTTGAAGTAAAATATTTTCTTTTACATGTTTGCACAATGCTTGCTTAAGCGATCTAATGAAAACAAAACTGACATATACTATACATGCTAGTATATTATACATGACATATTAAAGACAAACGACAACAAATACAATCTTATCGTGTGGTTAACAAGTTGTTTACAGTGTAATACTATCAAATAAAAGATAATAATGTTGACAGGATGTTAACATAAAACAAAATATAATAAAAGGTAAAGAAAACAGTGAGTGAGTCATTGTTTGAAAGTTAATGAAGAATGCATGTGTGATTGTATTTGAAGTAAACATATATTCTTTTACATGTTTGTACAACGCTTGTGAAAAAACAAACTTGACATATACTATATATACCCGTATACTACACTATACATGACATAGTATAGACAAACGACAATAAACAAAACTTAACGTGTGTACTAACAAGTCGTTTACATTGCAATACTATCAAATAAAAGACAATAATGTTGACAGGATGTTAACATCAAAATCAAATGTATCCATTTCTATAAGTAATCCATTTAGTATGAGAGTTGTTTGCAGGTTAGGTAACTTTACTTATTTTGAAATTTCAGCACGCATCAAAAGAGAGCAATGCTATATATGTGTATGACAAAAACAGAGTATCAATTAAGTTGCATAATTTCATCTGCAGGAAAGAAAACAACTTCAACAAAAATCTTCTAAGGAAAAAGACATGACATGTGCATTGTTGGTATATGCATTGATTGTCATATAAAGATACAACATTATCTAATACATTAATCCCCTAGATTAGAGATAAGATTATATCTACTTTATAACAACAGTCTTACACGGGGTAAGAAAACATCTTATTATTATTATTTAGTAAAATATCCGTGAATGTGTTACTTTCAAGTATATAAAACATAATTGTAGGGCGTATTTAATTGTTTGTGGCATTTTCAAAAAAATAGGTCAATAAACACTAATGAAGCTGCATTTGCAAAAAGTCTATTGTTATTTACAAGCATTTATTTAGTTTAAGGCTTTTACACAGTACTAGGTCAATATAACTAATGTAACTGCATTTACAAAATGCCTTGTTATTTACAAGTAAACACATTCAATTAATAAAGCATCTAACGCAATAACAATTTATATGTTCACCGAACAATCGAGAGCGAATATTCGTTTTGCAGGTTCACGGAAAAAAGGACAGCAAAGAAGACAACGTCAATACCCAATAAGGGTGTATATTTGTTTTGGGCGAGCTCACGTACACAAACAAGCAGCAAGAAAACAGAGAAACAACGTTAATATCAACAAATGTATCTTCAGATATTCTTTGAAGAGAATTAAAGCATAAAAACTATATTTTTATGAGCAGAACAGAGGAAAAAGTATACGTTTATTATTTAAATGTTAAATATTTATTGATTTATTTCTGGTTATGTTTAAAACTTGGCATTTACTTGGGTTGCACTCTATGTCCCAAAGATGTTCCCATTTCATTAGTTTGAATATCTAGATCTTCTTAGTTTAAACATATTTTTTCAAACAATACACATTTTTTTACACAGAATTACATACAACATTTATACAGTTAACATGTTTGAATAGGATTGGAACGAAAGACATTGAGGACAAAGGATTGAGGGTTGTTCTGTAGCATATTACGAATCAAATCGCTTACTTTTAATAATGAATTTGTGAACTGCATCAGCTATTTTAGTATTTGTTAAGTAGTCGCGAGTGTTGTCTCCATATAAAATAGTTTCAATGCAAGGGACGGAATATACGGATATTGAGTTAAAAAGTTCGCCGCGAATATATACATAGTGAGTACATTCGAGAAAGTAATGTGACGTCGTTTCATGACGTCCGCATAGACATAGCGGGGATATAATAATATTACGTCTGAAAAGATGTTCGTTTAAGGCACTACAATTTGTTCTTATGCGCGTGTGTAACAATTGAGATCGTCTTTCGCCGTATGAAAATAGAATATTAGGAATCGGTCTATTTGTGTTAATGAGCCTTTTGAAGGTAATGATTGATTCAGCGTTTTTGACGTTATCGGGAAGATTATTCCATTCAGAAACAGTGGACGGAAGAAATGAATTTGAATAAAGTGATGTTCGCGCTTGAATTGTTTGGAGATGTGATGAATTTCGTAATGAGTAGTTATTACTCGACCCAACTGTTGCGGGCAAAAGGGACTTTAAGTAGTTTGGGACATTGTGCGTGTTCATTTTATACATTAATATTAATTTATGTTTTCGTCTTCGTTGACTGATAGTTTCCCATCCCAGCTCATTATAAAGATCTTCTAATGAGACTAGACGTGTACATCCGGATGTTATTCGCGCGGCTTCGTTTTGGATTTTTTCTAGTTCATCTTTTTCACATTGCGTACAATTATCAAAAACAGCGTCCGAGTACTCAATGAGTGGTCTTATAAACGAAAAATATATTTTCTCGAGAGTGTTTCTATCAAGCATTAGTTTTAATCGACGCATTATATGAACCCGTGCCCATGCCTTTTCCTTTATGAAAGATATATGTACATGCCATGTACAATCATTGGACATAAAAACGCCTAAATGTTTATGGACATCAACAATAGGAATATTAACGTTTTGCATATTCAATGGTGGATGACTTGGTTTGTTTATTTTGCGAGAAATAAGCATTGATTCTGATTTTAAGGGATTAAAGCAAACCAACCATTTGTCAGCCCAGCTGGAAATTTTGTCAATGTCTGATTGCAATACGGTTGCAGTAGCGTTAGGTGAATTTACGACCATGAACAGACTGGTATCATCGGCGAACAAATGTATGTGTGCATTTATGTCAGCAATGATGTCATTTATATACACTAAAAACATGAGTGGTCCTAAAATAGAGCCTTGGGGGACTCCGGCGAGAATTTCAAAAGGGGATGAATGTGATCCCGGTAATATTACTAACTGTTTGCGATCAGCAAGATAATTAGACAAAAACGATAAAAGATTTCCTCGAATGCCTGCTTGTTGTAATTTACATAATACACCTTTGTGCCATACTTTATCAAAGGCTTTACTAATATCGAAAAATACAACTCTGACCTCAAGGCCATTGTCTAAGGCTTTACAAAATGTATTATACATATATGTGAGCTGATTTACGGTAGAGTCACCAGGCAAGAAACCAGATTGAGTGGGTGCAAAGAATGAATTTGCACGAAGAAAGTTAAAAATGTGTTTGTATAATATCCTCTCAAAGACCTTCTCGATAGTATTTAACAGTGATATAGGTCGATAATTAGATGCTAGGGATGGATCACCTTTTTTAAAAATTGGGCAAACATTTGCAATTTTCCAACAAGAAGGCATTTTAGAAGTATTTAGACAAGAGTTAAACAAATCACAAAAAGGGTAGCTTAATTGATATATTGTCTCTTTGAGGATACGATTGTCTATTCCGTCAGGACCGGAAGCTTTTCCTATCTTCAGGCATTTAATCGAGTCAATTACCTCCTCATGTGTTATATGTATAGACTGAAGAGTGTTAGCATTTGCATGGTGCATAGATGGAAGAGCATGGTTGTTTTCATCAAGTGAACACTGGCTTGCAAAGTACTTGTTGAGCATGTCAGCTTTACCTGTGTCATCAACTACAAAAATATTGTTTTGTTCGTCGTAAAGAGGTGGAATTGTGTTAGTTGTGTTAGTAGGAATAAATTTTCGAAGTGTTTTCCACCAGTCTTTAGCGCAAAGGTCTGATGAGTTTTTGTGCAATATTATTGAAATATTCAATTTTAAAATTACGTAAAAGAAATACAATTTCATTTCTGACATGACGGAAATTTGACCTAGATCTTCTTGTAGAGTATGGCAGTCGTGCATATAATTGATTGTTAGGTATACGGCAGTGTCATCTGCAAGTAAGCGAACTTGAAAAGTAATAGATTGAGGCAATTCATTTATATAGAGAAAAAAAAAGTAACGGACCAAGCATTGACCCTTGTGGTTCCCCAGATGTCACTGGTACCTCGGATGATAGTTCTCCATCTAGAGCAACTCGTTGAGTACGACCTATAAGGAATGATTTGATCCATGAGAGAGTATTTTTATCCACACCATGTTCCTGTAATTTGAAATGCAGTTTAAAACGGTTCACTTTGTCGAACGCTTTGCTGAAATCAAGCAATATTAGATCAGTTTGTTTTCCAGATGTCATATTTCGTGCCAGGTCATCAATGAGTTGTAGAAGTTGTGTTTCGCAGGAACGCTTTTCTCTGAACTCATGCTGTAAGTCATAAAGTATGTTATACTTATTGAAATGAGCTGAAAGATTAGAGGAAACTATATGTTGTAAGGATTTACATAAAATACAGGATAGAGAGATAGGTCTGTAATTTGCTGGATCTTCTTTGTTCCCTTTCTTGTACAGCGGTATGACATTTGCAGATGTCCATACTTTCGGGAGAATTCCGGAGTCCAAGGATTTCTGAAAAAGGAGTGTTATTATTGGAGAAATTTGTGAACTGAATTATTTTAGAACAAGAGGTTTGATGTTGTCGGGACCTGCTGCTTTATCTGGTTTAAGATTGGATAGCAACTTCTGCACCCCATTGACACTGACTGTGATCTTTGGCATTGTTGGAAAGTTTCTGAAAGATGAAGATGACATTTCATTAAGATTTCTGAAAAAAAGAGAGACATGATTGAGAAAGGGTAAGGGGGGACATAGGTGTGGAAACGGATGGAACTGTTTGTTCAGAACATTGGCCTTTTCTTGATTCACAGACGTTTTTTATTGAAACATTGTCAAAAAGAGTAGAAATACCTTGAGCGTCTTGTTTGGAGTTCTTTTAAGAGACTATACAGTTTCTTCGGATTAAAGTTGGATGTGTTCTCTTGAGCGTCAGGGTCTTCAATGCCTAAAATGGACTCGACATATTTATTATAAGCAATTTTGGTATTTCTTTTGATAAGGTTTTTATTATTTAGGAACATTTTTCTGGTCTTATGAGCTCCATTGTTTTTGTCTTGTCGTTTTCTTTTTAGTCGTTTTATCGGTTGGGTAATCCATGGTAATGATCTTTTTGTACCTATAGTTTTTGAAGGAATAAATTGTTTAATACATGTTGATATCTCATCTGAAAAAATGACATGTACATACGACTGTGTTTACTTCCGTCTCCTTTCCAAATCGAGTTTAAACATTTTTCGCGGCCACATACTATAACTCTGTTGGAAAGTAAGAAGTTTACGCATTAAGGCCATTAAGTAGTCTTTTTGCCTGCTAAAGTCCATTTAAGTTTTGATTCGTGTTTAAGGTTTTGCAACACCTTAAATGAAATGAAGAATTAGGGCAATAACGGATCAAGAGTGATAATATACGGATTGATAATATATATTATTAAAATATATGCAAATCGTGTTGATTCTTACAATAAATGATCTCAATCTTAATGTTTTATTTATGTGCCATGTTCAATATCGATGATTAAATATGATTCAAACCAGAGCTCCAGATAAGGGTCGTACTTTCGTAATTACGAATTATTTTCAAGTCAGTTACGTATTTATTTTAAAATCTTGTCGTACCATTAAGAATTACAAAATCAAGTTACGAATATTATTTTTACATCGGTTCGTATCGATTTTTATTGAGTTCTTTTCGCGTATTAAAGATCTTTTCGGTGCTTATATAAAATGGTTATCGGGTTTCTTCAACAAAGCGCATTTTTTCAAATAAAAGCGGCGTGTACAGTCTATCTGTCAAAAAACAATAGCGGCGCCCAGAGAGCGTCCTAAAAAACTGCAAATCGTGCAAAAACACGCGTTTAACATATTGTACGCAAAGTGAGCCGAAGTTGAATGTTAAGAAAGACATTATAGAAAAGATCTTATACGATGTTGTATGTTCAGTTGCCGAAACAGACGGAAAAGCTAAAAAAAACGCGACAAGACGGGTCCAAACTTAAACAAAAAAAAACTATTGACAATTCCCGTGGCCAATCGTTGAAAAGATTGAAGGGGAGACCCGTTTAAATTGTGAAATATGTAAAAATTCATCGAAGGCATGAAATCTAAGCACAGATTGGGCATATGAAGGTATTTGAAAAATAAAATTGTATAATACTGAAAAGACACTGTTGAACTCGTTTAAATTAAGTTGCTAGTATGTTTATTTTGATTTTGTGCATGAAAATAACCATCATAATTTATTTTTTTGGTCATAAAAGTTAAGAATTATTTTCCAAAACTTAGTAGTAACGTTAAGAATAAAATTTCAGAGTTAAGAATTATTTTTGAAAATCTGGTAGTAACGTTAAGAATTTCACAAAACCTTATCTGGAGCTCTGATTCAAACAATTTACATGGTTTTAAAGATGCCCATATCTTTTCGATCTTTTTAGGATTTTTAGCAGATAATTCACAAGAACACCATGCGTAAAGTGTAGATACAAGATCACATATGGAAAACAAGTAATAAAAAAAATGAAAATAATTTATAACTGGAAATGTAACTTGCTCATTGTAAACAACACAGTTCATGTTTTGACAGTTCAAATAGCGTGTTAGATGGCCTCTGAGTGATTTCGATCACGTGATCCGTTATGGCTACAACTGATCCGTTAATGCATGAATTCTGCGGTATAAAAAAGGTATAACAAATACATTTTGCCTGCGTTTAAAAATAAGACTTTTTGCCGAATCAGTAAGCAAAGGTAATATTTAATAAAACTGGTGTAAAAGAAGTCTCAAAACATTTATTTCTTTGCACCAGAACAACTTTATTACGTTACTGATCCGGTAATGGTAACTTGACTGTACTTCGACTTCGATGAGATACTTCACAAAATCCACTCGTACTCGGTACTCGTTCGCACCCGGTTAATTCGCCCTGTAAACGTATAATGGGAAGTGAAAATACAATTCAGAATTATGAAAATAATAATAATAATAGAATCATGGAATATTAATTTCATGCATCTTGAATATTGATGCATCTCCAGGCATTTCTTTAAAGCGAGGCTATCCGATTTTGTCAAATATCTATGAATTTATATAAAATCTGTAAAACAATTATTATACATATATTTCAATATAAATCACAACAGCAACAACAACAATGTATAACAACAATAAATGTATAATTTTTCGTTCCTATTTTGTGTTATTGTAACATATTGTTTATCAATCGCATAGTATCGCTTTAAGGGAAGTTTGGTAGTAATTTACCCCCAGTTTTTGTCGCAAAAATTGCATCCATTGGTCTCTTAAAACTTTCAGAAATACCGTCATTTACCTGGCCCAACATTAACAGTTAAAGGCGGACATTTACCCAGTCAAACATTTACCTGTTATATTAATATATATGCAAGGCAGGTATCTCTTGATCGTCCGGTGAGACAAGAGCCGACCTAGCATTTCTACGAGTTCGAGAAGTGTTTTCTTGTAGTTTATGTTGACAAGAAGCTATTCGTGGTCATTTTCGTCACGAGGCAACCTTTCCCAAAAAAATAGTACATAGTTGTCGAAAATTAATCGCCATTTAGGCACTTAATGACTTAAAAATGTTGATGTAGGTGCTTTTCCTGTGTCAAGAGATACCTACCTTGTATATATATATATATTATATCAGATTTTTTTTGTTTAAATGATGAAAAATGTTGTTTTATGACATATTCAGTGTTAAACACTTACTCTTCTGGTTAAGAAGTTCTTTGGGCTTCCTTTTTCTGAAATTTTGGAGTCCGACCATACTTCAGGTAGTCCAAAATTATGACACTTTGACTTTTTATACGCATGTTTCGGTTTATGACAAATCTTAACCATAAATTGTTGATCCTCTTTCATGTTTAGTTTCAGATCGAAGTTCAAAATGACTGCTGTTAATTATCGTAAGTTTAAAACAAATATTTTTTTTCAATAATGCATTTATATATGCTTGCTTGTTGAGCTCCGTGATTTGGTGTATCAGCCCATTTCTTTATACATTTTCCCCAAAATATTTAACATAATATAACACAGCCAACAAACTGCCATAAAGCCTCAGAAATTATTGATTGATAGTGAGATGGGGTTATTTACGAACAAATGATTCACAGTCGTTCCTATCTTCCGTGCCTTGGGACCGTAAGACATGTATCGTGTAAACAATTACGGGTATTGTGATGATTTTAATAGTGATAAGAGACTGTTAAGCGAAAGCTAGTTTTATAAGAGAAAATATCGTATTAAAAAACGCCCAAGATCGGGTTGTTTCAGAGTTCGAGAGTTTCCATTATTGTTACTCACTAGCACTGCGCCAAGGAACCAAAATAAATAATTTCGGATTGTTTTATTTTGTCGATATGTGTAAGCAGAATGATGAGTGGCTTATTTTTCGAATGTTATAAAGTGCAAATATTCTGATATCGCGGAACGGGATTTTTTTCATAATTCAAATATGATTCCGCTGTTGTTAGTTTTGACCCCAGACACATTATTTGAAAAAATTTATATGAAAAAAATGAAGAAAATTATGTTAAATAGACACCAAATATCAAACCCTGACCCTTGCGGTTTCAAAGAAAAAGATTTTTGTTATCAATATTTACTATTCAAGTCTTTATAAATAATTTGAGTCATGACTTAAGGGGGCATGATTTTAACAACTGTAGCAGTGGACTGCTATAAAACGTTACATGAAAAATAACAAGCCTCTGGGCCCTTCTGCTTCGGAAAAGAAGATTTTCAAAGTTTTCACTAACACATATAATTAAAAAAGTAACCCATAGGGCTGGGTCAAGAGGGATGATTCTAACAATGTTGCTACAGGACCAGTATTCGATGTGAAAACAAATCCATGCCCTTACGTTTTGAGAGAAAAAATTTTTTAAATCTGTAAGTCTTAAAATATAGTTTCATCATTTGGCGTGGCCAGGTTTTACTCGAGGGACGATATTAAAACAAATTTGCAGAGGGCCACAATAAAATGATACATGCTAAAAACCAAACCTCTTGACCTTGCGGTTTCATAGAAGACATTGTTTAAGTGTTTGCTCCATACATATAAAGCAAGTAACCCTCAGGGAGGGTCAAATTTTCACCCAGGGTATTATTAAAAACAAAAGATTACAAATAGAACGATCATCAAGAGTGAACTCTAAATAATCCCTCGCTAAACTACTTTCACCTTACATGTAAGTCGTATTTTGGAACGGATAGAATCTATTTCGAATTCAGTTGAAATATCATGAGTACAATTGTTCTGATTGTTTCATGATGATTTGACAGAATATTTGATTTCTAGATTTTTCAAAGTTTCACCCGCATAAGGAAAAAGCTTAGTCCACTGGCACTCATATTTTTTCAGTAGACCTGAACCGTTTTCAAACGCAGCAGATATACCATTTAAAAAGGTGTTCTTAGCATGTTTCATTATGCGGACGATTGGGTAAACATGTAACTTCTTGAATGTTAAGAAACTGTTCATTTAATTTGACATTTCATCCTAGTTTTCGAACGCTGTTTCGTAATTTACCCATTTGCCATTTAGACCAATCTTCTTACAAAGTTTCGCGAATATTGGAAATGAATATAATGTCTAGTGTAAACAATGTACATTTTAATAACGGACTATGTAGGAACGATGATTAACAATGTTAAAAATGTCACAACAGAGCACTGTAAGCAAGTTGTGCTCATTATAACCCATAAGGACTCTTTTTAGGTACGTATGTGTAAGATATCACAGCGCACTGTGAACACTGCGCACTGTGAACAGGGTTTTTATTCAATGATTTTGTCAACATACTGGGGTCCTTTGCGTTCCAAGAAGTTTCACTAAAACACTTCCGACATCACTTATTTTTGATTGAACACGTCTTACTATCAATTAACCAGCTGTCTATAATCTTCCTTGTTAAGGAGAACTCTTTCAGTTGTCAAGCAGTGGTTGAAGTGTGCGGTTATGACTTGGTTTTAAAAACTTCCTTCTGCAGTATGTAGAGGGTTAATATTAAATTATTACAATTTTAATGTGACAATACACGAATGCAGTTGACAGTTTTTATAGGAGTCCGACGAACTTCCTAGACACAAAAACAAGGAGTCCGAGTCTCATTTCCAGGAGTTTCGGACCAACGGACTCCCGTTAACTAGTGTCGAACATTGATATTGATAGTGTTAAAGTGACTTGGCCACGCGCCCAACACCTGTGCTTTTTATATGGGGCTTATTCTTTGGAACGTCTTTTGACGAAGGACCAATTACATGGTGGAAACCAGAAAGTTTAAATTTTCATCAATTTGCGTAACATTGCAAAATATGATAACCAACTCATTATAGTTTTAAAGTTTTAGTTCAGAAGTCCATTTTTACCTCTCAATGTCGTCGAATTGAAGTTAGAGAGTTATAAATTCTTGAGTTAAATGTCTGCTTAAATCGCAATACAATTACTGACCTTTTGCCATGTTTTGAAACAGATTTAAATATCAACCAATCAGAAGAAGGCAGGTTGTCGACGATACGTTGTAACAAATTACACGTATTTGTTTGTTAATGTCATAACGCTCTCCGCTCACAACAGACAAGAGCAAACTTTGTTTTCCGCCGTTTAATTTTCACATTTAAAGTTAAATCAATGACCTTTTGATTAAAGAGGTTTAATTAGTTAAAGCAGGAACTTAAAAGTCTATAAAGTAGCTTTATCTTTATAGAATAAGGTCCTCAAGCCATGAACTTTTATTATCTATTTGTTCAAAGGCGCAGTATTTGGGGATCTTCGGGGAAAAGACTTGAAGGCAGCCACCCGCAATCTCATGCAGCACATCGCGCACAACCGAGTCTGGTCCTTATACAGCGTTAAGGAGCAAAAGCAGAAGAAGGCGAAAGCCTATACATGTGGCTTGCCATTCGTGGTTTTATTTGTTTCAAAGTTTGGTATTAGACGACACTTTAGCGATGTAAAAAAAAAACTACGGTATACTTCCTATTATCATAAAACATTTTATTAAATTAAATGGAGAACCCGTCATGTCTTTGTTAAATATTATAATTATAAAAAAATGATGAAATAAATTATAGTTCCTTGAGCGCTCTAAAACAGGTTTAAACCCCCAATGCCTAGCATTAACCGTTTCAAGGCGATGGCCCAAGCTTTATTCAACGTCATTTGTTAAGTGTGTTGTTTTGTGCTGTGCAGTGCTGTTCGGCAATTGACCGCTCGCCAGCTGTCAATCAAACTCACGTGATAATCACTCAGATTTCGTTTATTGCGGCCACATGGTCCGACAAACAAAGACTGTCGGAGTAGTGGAATGAGCGTTTTATGAAGACACAACTTAGTGGTCGGAGCGATCGCGTATTTGGCGACTGGTCAATTGCCGTAAATAAAGGACCTGACGCGGTTGATGATGGGAATTCTGTGCTGCTGGGGCAGCTGAAGTTTCGTCTTTGTATACTTAAATAAATTTTACAAACATTTTGAGTTTTAACCTGTATTTTGATATATTTGCAGATGGAATACGTAAGGTATCCAACATAACGAGATCCGAGTTAGAAGTAACCGTTACAGATTTCTTAAAACACGCACCGTATCAGCGCGGCGGATTACAGTATAAGGTGTGTGATAAAATACTTCATCAAAAGATATTTTTCAAACAGCTATTCATAATCTTTTCTAATATATAAAAAAAACTAAAAAATATATATCAAAATCGTGTATTTAATCTACCGTGTGTGCAGAATAACATGCGTTTTTGCTCTTCCATTTAAAAAAACGGAATTGCGGATTGATAAAGTTATTCAGTTATTTATTTACCTGTAATGTTAGTGTTTCATTTACAGAAAAAAATGTCCGACCAGACTACAGGCCAGAATGAACCGCTCCGCGAGACTGTTGAGAAAAATGCAGACAGCAACTAGGTATAAAGTGATGTTATGGACTAGACATATTCATTAATTGTTTGATAAAATGTCACGATTATGTGTTCTTCTGTCTCGAAAATACCGTAACGTTCTAGCTGTGCATACTTTAAACATTTTGGAGAAATCATTGTCATAAAAATATGTGTACATATTGTTGGAACATTAAAATATAGCAAACACACATTGTTTCCGTGAAAGCCACACAACTGTGACTATATATTATATTTTACCTGAAGGTTTTTCCCTTGTTTTAGTATTTTTAGCTTGGCTGTTTTGGGAGAAAACCCGAGGTATTGTCATAGCCAGCTCGTCGTGTCCGTCGTCGTGTCGTGTCCGCCGTCCGCGTCGTGCTTTTGTTTAACCTTTGTATCACTTTAAATACTCATGAGGTAAAGTTTATACAATGTGACACAGACTCTGGGCCATAACAAATATCATTATGGAATGTGTAGTCCCATTTGATTGCTCATTTCCTCAATAGCTGGTCAAGGACCACCAATCATTTCATTGCCCTTGCCCTTTTGTGTTTAACACTTGCCCAGTATATAGTTAATGTATCTACAAATATAAATTTTAAATAAAATTCTTGACATTCATGTGTAATTTTTTTGATATTCCATTGCCCAATGACATATCTCAGATTCTCCTTTAGAGCACTCTTTGAAACATTTACAATTTACGTTCCCTCTTGGTAATTTTACCTGTTTGCATCGTTTACAAATACCAATTTGGGAGCATACCCTTAATTGTCTATAACAACCTATTTTGGTCTTAAGTTTGCATCTTGATTAATTTTGTTCAGATATATAACTCAAAACGTGATAATTCTGTGTCACGACTTTGTTATTGATTATGTACTACAGTGCTGTATATTTAGATAGTCTTTTCAAAGAAATAGGCAAGCTATTCTACTTGCCCTGCATCACATTTGGTAGGTTTTTGAGTTGGCTTCTAAGGGCTGACTTGAAGGATAATAAACATACTTTAACAATTGATTATCTTTATTTAAATGAACCAAAATTTCGTTGCTCTATGTAGATTTTTGTCAAGAATATGTTTTTTATGCTAAGGCAAATACAATTGCATGTAAATGTGCAGGTTAAAGTGTTTGGATTATACTATACCCCCGCAAACGAGGCTTGGCTTCATGAACACTTGCAATCTATATTTGTAAAACATGATATGTTATGGGTTGTTTTTGCTGTTGGGTCTGAAATATAGTACGTCTTCTTTACGTCGAAAATGACGTCAAAAAAAGCTTAAAAACCAACCAAAAACACACATGATAAAGACGTCGCAAAAAGACGATTTTGCGTCACGAAAAGACGTTAAAAAAACCTTTCAAAAACAACCAAAATAAGACGTGATTAAGACGTTGCAGAACAACGTCTAAACAGCCATTAAAAGACGTCATTTGTTTGCTTGGTAAAATTGGACTTTTCAAACGAAGTATTTATCTTCACCTGGGTATAAGTTTATTTATTTGACATATTAAACACCAGTTGAACATTTATTTTGAACACTTAACTCCGACTTGAAAGCTTATATGTGTTGTATATATATAATAAATGCATTAAACATGATATTTTAATACTGATCACTGTTGATTTCCTTTTATAAAAAAACGTATTATGAATACAAATGTACTTTTTTCCAAGTTTGAGATGCAGTTTATACCATATTATTGGATATAGAACATGTGACATTTAACAGCTGAATATATTTGTAAGGATAATCAACCCCATTATTGTTTTAAAGTTGGCTTCAAGTTATTGATTTGTACCAATAATACGTGGATTATGTAGCATATCATAATAAATATCACGGTCAACAAGAAAGAAGACAATATGAATTTCATTGCAGAACTCTCGATATATATTAAGACTGAACACGAAACAAGTATTAAACATTTGCACAAACTACCTGTTTGTAAAGCATAAACTGCAATACACGTATATATAAAAGCTTCTTTACTAAAACTCTCATGCATAATGATACAGGGTGGTATTTATTTCTATTTAAGGTATGTGAACACAATAAAATATATACACAAAAAAACAAGGGAAGCGTAAGTCTAATTTGATAACTAACCTCAGCCCACAACTTCTGTTGTCTAGAAATCGGGACACTCTACAAACAATGCTGGTCTGTTCCTTTCCAAGTAGAATAATTCCTGTCAGAACAAGAATACAAACTTGCCAAAATATGCCCTTTACAATTCTGGGTAATAATGATTCAGTTGAAGTATTATAAGATAAAAACTATTTCAGTTAGAAAGCGGACCTTTTTCTCAGAAATGCTTCAAGTCAGCTGGCTTTTTATCAAACTTGGCCGATATCATATGAACATGAAGATTTAATTTACAATGTTAAAGTTAGAGCGCAGACAAGGTAATTTTGCCATTTTTGTAATGAAAATGCTATAAATCAAAATTGCTTTAAATCGAATTTGTAAGAGTATCCACTTAACATGATCATCGAATTTCATGATTATCCGATTTTAAATATTTGAGTTATTCAGCGAATATGATTCTCATTTACGCCCTAAGCCACCCGCCACATTTGTATTACCTTGTTTTAAACGGTCATATAAAATAAAGGACCTATTAAAAATATATGTTTTGGTATTTTAAATGTTAGACATGGTTTAATAAAGGACAATATTTAGCTTGGCTGATTTTGATATGCATGCAGAGTTTCAAGTGTTTAAATTGAGCTTTACACATTTTCTGATTAAATGGAACCATCTGCTTGCTATCGTTCAATTCAACGGAGAATCATTTGACCACGTATGCAGAGAACGGCCAAATGTCAGAAAAAAATCTTAGAGATCAAAAGTGTGTATTACAGTATAAAGAACTCGCTCATTACAGTCATATCAGTTAAATATGCATAACGTTGTAAAGTGTATTTTGTGTATTTCGCCACATAAAAAAGAAATTCTTGGTTTGACAAACATGTAATTGACATTTCTGTAAATTTTTGAAGATGTTATACACCAAAACTTACATGTGATTAAACCGACTGTACTGTTTAAAAAAATAATTTACGTGAAGATGTTCGTAATTACATTGGAGATGTAAATACGTGTATGTCACTAGAACTGTTTCTTTCATTTAAACACGCATTGATTATGTAACCGCATTTAAAAACAAATATGATATAGAATTGCTTTACAATATTGTCGAAATTTCCTGTTACAAAAGCCGATTATATAAAGGGATTTGCACAGCTGCTCAACACAAAAGTATGGTACAAAAAGCTCATCCATAGAGGATAGTCGTATTTCTTCAAAGGCGTTGCAAACCTGATAACACAAAACGGAATCATGCTGACAATTGAAACAACTGTCATAAGAAACGCCATTAAAGTTATTCTTTGCACCAAAGTCTGTCTGTTTTGTTTGTATACACGTGGTATGTATCGGCGGTTCTTACAATCGTTAGTGTCATTTTGCGAGTCAGAAGTATCGGTAGTATTCGTTTTCACAGTTTCGTCGACGGTGTTACTATCTGTTATTTCTGTTTGACATTCTTGTCTTATAGGGGACGCTAGATTTAGTTGGCCGTTCCCAGGGACAGATGTCCGTATCTTCCTGGCAATCAAAGCATACATGATGACAAGGGCAGCTGATATGATCAGGATGGTTGCTGCCTTTACGATAGCATGGTTATTTCTGACATTTTTGCAATCATCCGAACCCGAGCAGTAATGTCCTTTGAGGGTGACATTCGTTGCAATCTCAACTTTGTATTCAACAATACCATATAATAAGAAGGAAAAAATGATAAATCCTACGGTGAATATTTTGGCCTCTTTCAGCGAAA
Source organism: Dreissena polymorpha (assembly GCF_020536995.1). NCBI lineage: Eukaryota > Metazoa > Mollusca > Bivalvia > Myida > Dreissenidae > Dreissena > Dreissena polymorpha. The sequence goes on from NC_068362.1 coordinate 7,229,426, forward strand.
GCTTCGGCGACGACGAACTTGCATACATTGTTAGGAATCGGTCGATGCCAATAAGAAAAACAATTAGATATGAGCAAGTGGCAAGTGTATTTGCTAAATAGCCTATGAATTGACAAAATATCATGTTTGTAAATGTTGCTGATTTAATTAATATCACCGCATTCAAGGAAAAACACACACATGTGATACAGTCAATTAATGTAATTGACATAATTAAAAAATTTGACGTTGATGACACTTTTGACTGCCAATAGAACCGGAAACTAGCGGCGTTACTAGCACAACCGATAAAGCACGCGGTGATTTTAAAAATTATAACGAGCATATTATCCAGTGTTTTTTCATCGTTGTAATTTTGCAGCAATATAGTATAGTTGGTAAAATTTTCCATATTGCCTTTCACACTTTCAGCACTGTTTGCTAAGTATAGTAATATTTTAAATCTTCACAGGAAAGTGTGCACTATGCCTGTATACTATCCACTATTAGTACTTTGAATATGCCAATAGTTCACATACAATTTATAAATTACTGCAAACGGACGTTATTGAAATGAAGTCCACCATCAATATTTAGTGTAAATATGCCAAGAAATATTTAGATAAATCTAAGTAAATAATTACCAATACTGAAACAGGAAGGAAATCCTCAATCACAGGTTGTAATGCTCTAGTTAAAAAACGAGATTCTTATCACCTCTGCCAAGTTAGTGAAATCATAAAACGATTTTACTCCTGACAAACTATCAGACGCCCGCCAAAATAACAGCCTGCACATCCGTTCGCGCGACTGTTCCCATTTTACTTCCTTAGCACGTGTGTTGTTGTATTTAAATGGGCGAGTAATACATGTATTGCACAGGGAATTCAATATGCATGAGGAACGTGTACAAATGAACACCGAAACTGATTCAAAGAATTTAAAGAACGAAGCAATGAAATGTGTACTGCTTTTGTCTTGTTAATAAGTTTAATAATTACTGATGTAATAAGATCTGCCCATGGTAGGATATTTACGTTGTAGGTGCGATCGTTTGAATTATTTTGTTTTAGTGACTGCACTTGTTCAAGGTCTATCCACCACAACACCTGAATAATAAAGAATTAAATATGTTATGTATGCTTACTTGGAGTCTATATAGTAGAAGTGCTGTTTGTGTAAATTGCAACATGGTCAAAGTAAATTTTCAACTTTTACGTGTGTACCATAGCTGTAAAAAATAATGAAAATCAATGAAAATCATAACTCACGATGTTTCGTGTGTCAAATAATATAGTGATTCACACGTTTTCTTATTTTACAAATGTACAGAAAATAAAATCAAAATTACCAGATCATTCCCACAAAGAAACATCCAGCAATGCCCCCAAAATACCAAAGACCTACACTATATAACCCTGGTGAGGCCACTTGATAATACTCCTGCATCATCTGGGATCCATTTACTAGTGCAAACATCTGTAAGCTTGTGATGGTGCAACGCCGAACCGAAAGGATGGTTTTCTCAGGCTACAGAACAACCAGCAGTGTTACTGCTATGCTCCAGCAACTAAGGTGGTCATCTTTCCAAGAGCGAAGAACCAATGCAAAGGTTACCATGATGTAACGCATTGCCAACGGCCTTGTTGAAGTCCCTACATCCAGCCTCACTGCCATCAGCTCCGCATGAGGTCATGGACTCCACTATCCGGTACGATTTGCTAGAACTCAGTGCTACCACAGATCATTATGCCCTGCCACCATTCGCCTCTGGAACAGCCTTCCCCAGTATGTAGTCAGCTGCGCAAGCATCGACAACTTCAAGATGGAAGTGCTACCAGTGATCCTCCGATAGACAGTACTTGGCGTTTGTATCTGCACTATACATTTTTAGTTTTATTCTTTTTTATTTTATTGTTAATCACTTCAACTGTACATAGACACATCTTGCACCGCAATTCGCTAGTACGAGTATACGCCGAAAGGTGTCTGTACTGTATTGGAAGAAGAAGAAAACCAAAAATGGAAAATTTACAACTCCGAGGGGGTAATCACATGACAAACAAAATGGCGACCTCCATGCCCAGACAGGTATTTTTCGCCGTTGAATAACCATAATTACTTTTATTAATTGTTTAAATGCCGCTCAATATCCAGCCAGATCAGCAAGAAAGTGATATGCGTTTATTTCGTATTAATATTCGCTCTTAATCGCGACTTTACTCGCTGCGAATTTTTCGTCCCCATCTGTTTGTGACGTGATAACCCTGTCTGGAACTTTTGTTGGCTGTGTGTTGAGTTAAATATTTGCCATTTTTATTTGCATTTTAGTTCGGTTGATGCAGCCGAAGTTTCAATGTGTATATATACGATCCGTTTGATTTGTGTCATGTGGGTGCTCGTATGATGTGAGGCTATCGTAAAAACAAACAAAAGAGGAATTTGCGAAACTTATGGAAAAGGAAGGTTGTGATTAACGGGTGCGAAGTCTTAATAAACCTCCTTAGTAGCAGGTAGAAAACAGAGACTCATACGTGTTCTACCGTTATCTTATTTAAAAGATGAAAAAGGTCTAAAAGGTTCGCGCACTGAATTTCTTTACTGTGATTCAATAAACAGAGACTGGTGATAGGGTTAATAGTCATGCAATAAGCAGCGCGACAGGTAACTTATTCAGAACATTCCGGCTCGGGCCGGCTAGCTTAGTTGATATAGAACCCGACAACGAATCAGCTCACCTAGGAAAAAGTGTGAGTTTGTTAAATGACCGCCTTGATATGACTGAAATACAGTTGAAAACAGCGTTTACCCCTAACATATCAAACAAATAATTAGGGGTTCCTCAATTTGTTCTTGTTCTTGCCAATCTTAACATTGGACATTACTCTTAGGACAATTATCCATTGCATTAGTTTTTCTTTGCTATAAGGCAATCTGCACATGCAATAGATTGGCCCAACATGCTTTTTGTAAGTCAGTGCAATAGCTAAATTGGTATTACCTATAGGATAGCTACATAGTTTCAATTCAAGTAATTTGTCATCCATGCATTGGGCTTAATCATTATGTTGGTTACGTAGTTACATGCACATGTACATTTCTTGGAGAAAATACCACTTTTAGGGGCTTCTGAAAAAACAATCAATTCATCATTATTCCCTTGACCGGTCTGGCATATGTGTGGAAGTTTGGAACGACGACACAGAGATTCTCCGCCAGTCAGGTATGTTGTGGGTTGCTTAGACTCATCCATGGGGAACGACGTCCATTCTTTAAAATCATGCGACACAGCTTTTCTTCTGACAGCCAGCTCTCTCCCTAGCTTTTCCAGGAGCAAAGTCGTGCACAAAGAGTCGTGTCGTTTGAAGGTCGCAAGGAGGGCTCTTGTCGACCGATATGTGTTGCTCTTCTGTTCCGTACGTACTCGTTGATATTCTGCGTCCTGTGTCTGTGTGAAGCGTGAAAGTCTCGCAGCCGTACAGAAGGACTGAGACTACGAGGGACTTGTAGAGCCTGTACTTGATGGGGAAACTGATTGAACTGTGCATCCACATCTTGCTCCGCCTGGCAATCGCTGCGGTCACCATGGTAATTTTTTTTTCTGACTGCAGTAGTACTGGTACCGCCCTTTCACAGAATTGCTCCAAAGCACTTGACGCTGGTTATTTCATCCGGCTTCTCGTTGTTCATGGTGATGTCTGCACTGGTGCTGTTCATGTTGTCCACCATGATCTTCGTCTTCTTGAACTCCATCCAGTAGGCTCTTGCTCTTTCGTAGACTATTGATGATGTCGCGAAGTTCTCTTGCGTAGCGTAGAAGACGGGACACTCTACAAACAATGCTGGTCCGTCCCTTTCCAAGTAGAGTAATGTCTTTCAGAACAAGCATTTAAACTTGCCAAAATACGCCCTTAACAGTTTTGGGTTACAATGATCAAGTTTAAGGATTAGAAGATAAACATTATTTCAGTTAAAAAGCGGCCTTATAAACGGAGCAATAGCACATTCCATGATAATTTACTTAAAACTGCTTGAGTTAGATGGCAGACACTGTAAATTTTACCTTTTTTTAACTCAGAAGTGCTTGTTATCGAAATTGGTCGATATATTATGCACATAAACATGATCATCGAGTTTCATGATGATCCGATTTGAAATATTTGAGTTATTTAGCGAACATTATGCTCATACGCCGCAAGCCGCCCGCGACATTTGTTTCCCATAATACTTCCCGTTTTTGTAAAGTGCATATAAAATATGGCACATATTAAAAATATATGGTGTTGCATTTTTAATGTTAGTTATGGTATAATATAAGACAACACAGCCAAGAACACGGATAGATTAAAAAGGCACCTGGATAAACATTGGATCAACCACCCGATGATGTACGACTATAAATGTGACTATAATACAATAATAACCGGAAGCAAAGAACTGAGACTACTAAAAAGTGAGGACGAAGAAGAGGCCACTACAGAGGTTCCAAAAACCTGCGGTGGTAAACCACCTAAGGTAACCTAAGGTAAGGTAATATTTCGCTTGACTGATTTTGATATGCATGAAGAGTTTCAGGTGTTTCAACTGAGTTTAAACATATTCTTATTTAATTGCCACATAAGCTGGCATTCATTCAATTCAACGAAGAATCATACGACCACGCTTGCAGAGAACGGCCAAATGTCAGAAAAAAATGCTTAGAGATAAAAAAAAAACTGGTCTCACAGTAAGATGTACGTGCTCATTACAGTCATATCAGATGCATTACTTTGTAATGTGCATTTTTTGCGCAGAATAATGGTTTGACATACGTGTTTTTGATATTTCTGAGATTTTCTGAAGATATTCTTCATTAATACTTATTGAGATTTAATCGATTTGTACTGTTACAAAATATTTACGTGAATATATTCGTCATAATATGATTAATGTCAAAATGTCTCTAGGTCTGTTTCATTTACACACGCATTGATTATGTAACCGCAGTTTGAAACAAAAATGACATAGAATTGCTTTACAATATTGTCGAAATTTCCTGTTACAAAAGCCGATAATAAATGGATTTGAACAGGTTCTCAACAAATAAGTATGGAACAAGAAGCTCATCCATAGAGGATACTCGTATTTCTTCAAAGGCGATACAAGCTTGATCACACTAAACGGAATCACGCTTCCAATTGAAACAAGTGTCATTAGAAACGCCTGTACAGTTATTATTTGCACCAAAGTCTGCCTGTTTAATTTGTATATACGTGGTATGTATCGGCGGTTCGAACAATCATTAGTGTCATTTTGCGAGTCAAAAGTATCGGTAGTATTCGTTTTCACAGTTTCGTCGATAGAGGGATCTTGCTGATTGACAGTTTCGCTATCTGTTACCTCTGTTTGACATTCTTGTCTAATAGGGGACGCTACATTTATTCGGCCTTTCCCTTGGACAGATGCTCGTATCTTCCTGGCAATCAAAGCATACATGACGACAAGGGCAGCTGTTAAGATCAGGATGGTTGCTGCCTTTACGATACTATGGTTCTGTCCGACATTTTTGTAATCATCCGAATCCGTGCAATAATGTCCTTTGAGGATGACGTTCGTTGCAATCTCAACTTTGTATTCAACAATACCGGTTGCATAAAGGTCAGGAACGGCGAAACCAAAGGAAAATACGATAAATCCTACCGTGAATATTTTGGCCTCTTTCAGCGAAAGCTTCGGCGACGACGAACTTGCATACATTGTAAGGAATCGGTCGATGCCAATAAGAAGAACTATACAGAATGAGCAAGTGGAAAGTGTAAATCCTGAATAGATTATGAATTGACAAAATATCATGTTTGTAAATGTTGCTGATTTAATTAGTATCACTGAATGCAATGAAAAACACACACACGTGATACAGTCAATTAATGAAATTGACTTCATTAAGAAATTTGACGTTGATGACACATTCGACTGCCAATAAAACCGGAAACTAGCGGCGTTACTCACACATCCGATAAAGCACACGGTTATTATAAAAATTATAACGAGCATATTATCCAATGTTTTTTCATCATTGTAGCTTTGCAGCAATAAAGTATAGTTGGTATAATTTTCCATATTGCCTTTGACACTTTTTGCACTGTTTGCTTATTATTGTAATATCTTAAAGGTTCACATTTTAAAGCTTTATGGGAAAATATGCACTATGTCTCTTTATAATCAACTGTTACATTTCATGTTCCGCGCTGTTTTTAGGTACTTTAAATATGCCCTTAGTTCACATTCAACTGATAAATGCTTCCTTCAAACAGACGTTACTGCAATGAAGTCAACCATAAATGTTTAGTGTAAATATGCCAGGAAATATTTAAACGGAACTAAGTAATTAACAACCGATACGGAAACAGGAAAATTATCCTCAACTACTTGATGTAAAAGCAACCAAGGAGTTTGCGAAACTTTATAAGGTTTTGATCGCGGAATCCATGTCTCAGCATGCTTATCACCTCTGCCAAGGTAGTTGAAATGATTATACTCCTGACAAACTAGCAGACACCCGCAAGAATTACCGCCTGCCCATCCGCTCGCGCGACTGTCATCATTTTATGTCGTTGGCGCGTGTGTTGTTGTATTTTAATGGGCGAATAATACATGTACTGCACGAGGAGTTAAATATGCATGCAGAACGTGCACAAATGAACATCGAAACTGATTAGAGGAATGTAGCGTTTTTCTTGTTAATAAGTCAATAATAACGGCTTTAAGATCTAATTACGGCCCGTGGTAGGTCATTTACATTGTTTGTGCGATCGTATGTAGTATTGTGTTTTAGTGTATGTGCTGTCTGTCCACCAAAACACTCGAATGTTAAAGAATTGCAGATGTTACGTATGCAAACTTTGGGAATATATACTAGAAGTGCTGTTTTTGTAAATTGTAATATGGCCATAGAACATATACGACTATAACATTCGTGACATACCTGTAGAAAAAAATATAATGAAACCAATACAGTAACTCACGCGGTTACGTGTATAAAATAATATAGTGATTCACTACGTTAATTGTTTTCAAACATACACACACATGTTTTTGTTAACCTGCACACGTTTCTTGTTTTACAAATGAACAGAAAATAAAAGAAATTTAAAACAAAAAAAGCAACATTTACAACACAGAGATGGTAATCACGTGACAAACAAGATGGTGACGTCCATGCTGAGACAGATATTTTTCGCCGTTTAATACCCATTATTACTTTTATTAATTTTTTTAATTCCGCTCACTTTCCAGACATATCAGCTAGAAAGTGATTTTCGTTTATTTTTATTAATATTCTCTCTTTATCTCGACTTTACTCGCTGCGAATTTTATGTGTACATCTATTGGTCACGTGATAATCCCCTCTGGAACTTTTGTTTGGTTGTATGTTGAGTTAAATATTTGCCATTTAAATCTGCGCCTCAGTTCTGTTGGTGCAGCCGAAGTTCCAATGTGTATATAATTATAAGATCAGTTTGATCCGTATCGTGTTGTATGATGTTCGTATGATGTAATTAAAGGGCCCCATACACCAAGCACGTTCTTAGACAGTTCGACCACGTTTTGAAGATAATGCAGAACGGGATGTGAACTTGCTTGAACGTGTAGTTTTGGTCAGAAAAAATCTGCAATATGACTAAATGACGTTCATACATAGTTCGCGCTACGTGCCTCTCGTTCATATCCCGTCCTATCCCGTTGCCAGTCCGTCTTCATCCAGTTCAAATCGGGTCAATTTCCCCATTGTCCCCGTTGGTATACCGTTTCCAGTCAGACCGAGCCCGTCCTCAGCCAGTTCGATTACGTTCGTACGCAGTTCTTCTTTATTCGTTGTGCAGTGGTAACTCGTTCAAAGGCAGTCCTCACTCCGTCCTACTACGTTCTTAGTACGTTTAGGACGTAGTTGCAGCCATTTTCTGCACGGCGATTATAAAACCGACAACGTTCCTGCCAGTTCTCATTTATATTTCACACTTTGAGCCGACCAGACGTAGATTTGCAATGCCTCCAAGAAATAATTCCGCAAAATTTCTCACCCAACAAGTTCTGTGTCGTCTCCGCCTTCTTTCTCGGCCCAACAAAACAGCATATTGCTGCTCTGCTTCTAGCATAAATTGCACGAAGCCAACATTTACAAAATTAAGAGCTCCAAGAGTGTCCATGTTTCAGCCTAATTTTACAAATGATGAATTTTGAGACAACGACCTCTATTTATATGCACATTGTCTGAACGTATTGTATTTACGGTTTGAACGTTGTAACAACTGCATTAAACGAGTACAACGTACTTGGAACCTACTGCGAAATCCTTAAAACGAGTACAACGTACTAAGAACTTACTGAAAACTTATAGAACGTGTTGCAACCGTTGTAAGAACTTATCTTTTAGTTTCTATTTATTTTCACGAAACAAGATCGTACTTGAGACGTAGTGCGAACGGGGTCGGTCTGTCTGAGAACGGATTGGACGGACCAGAAACGGACTCGATCTGTGTGGCATCGTACAGGTAATTTCGGTCCGATCGCACTACGTTCTGGCACGTTCCTAACTCGACCTTAATACGACCTATCCGTTCTTAGTACGTCCATTCCGTTTCCAGAACGTTGTTACTACGTTTAGTTGTAGAACGGGGTAATCGGAAGAAAATTTTGAGTATGCTCAAAGTTCTGAAACACCTCTCCCGTTCAACCCCGTTCCAGGGCGTCCACAAAGTTCGAAGACAGTTCGTAACACGTTGCTACTACGATCAATCCGTTTAGTCACATTTTTTCAGAACGTACTTCGAACGGAGTCGGTGTATTGGGGGTATAAGGCTATCGTTAAATCAAACAGTGGAGTTTGCGAAACTTAAGGAGATGGAAGGTTATCATTAACGGGTGAGAAATTCAGAATAAGCCTCCTTAGTAGCACGTAGAAAACAGAGACTCATACGTGTTCTTACATTATCTTATTTACAATGTGAAAACGGCCTCAAGGGTTCGTAAACTGAATTCCTTTACGTTGATTGACTAAACAGAAACTAATAATAGTCATGCGATAAGCAGCGCGACATGTAACTAATTCAGAAAATGCTGGTTCGGGACGGCTAGCGCAGTTGATGGAGAACCAGACAACGAATCAAATTACCTTGGACAAGTAAGAGTCTGTTCACTGACCGCCGTGATAGGACTGAAATATTCTTGAAAACGGAGTTTAACCTAACATAACAAACAAATAACTATGGATTCCAAAAAAACATTAATCTAAAAGTCCCCGTTCGCGGAGATATATATGGGCAGACTCGTAAGAAAACGTGTTTTTATTGAGGAAATCATTGAAAATCCGGTTGAAATCGGTTGAAAACAAACAATATAGCGATTTTTATTTTGGGGTCGAGCACGGTAAAGTACGAAAATTACGTAATTTATATTCATGATTCGACACGTTAATTCAAACCTAAACAAACAAAATTGCGGATACGGGCGAATTTAGCGGAGAGAAGGTAAGAACAAATGTAAATACATATATATGTATTTATCAACAATATGATAATAATGTTTAGAGAAAGCTACATATAGATATAATTTGCATAACTAGCGACGCTGCAATGATTTTCGCCTATTGCATGTATATATGATCATTAATATATTATTGTATCGATTCAAAACCGACTTTGACCGGGTTTTCGATGTCAACCTCGATTAAAATATATTTCAATGAATTTATGTAAAGTTTATTTCTCGCTATACGATTTATATGCAAAACAACGATCTATTCCACGAACGTGGACTTTAATGTGTATACATGTACTGAGTTTTATGATCATGTCTTTTGCACTTCTTAAGAAAAAACTAATAATTTATATTTTATATTTATCATATATATTTTTCGTATCAGTAACCTAACATTTGACCTCAAAAATAAAACAATTCCATCACATTGCCTGTCATTTACCTTTCACATTTCATCCAAGTATCTTCAGTACTCTATGAGACATTAAGCACCCAGTTTTTTGCGGCGTAAGCTGTATTAAGCCAGCTTTTCACCCTGACTTGACCTTTGTAAGTGTCCAATAATATTCAAACAAAATTTCCCGCGGCCAGGTACGAATGAATACACTTCATTTATTACATTGGTTGATTTGAGTATAACACCAGAACATTGGAAACATATCCGCGTCTTTGTAACACTGTTTTACTGCATGAAACAATTTTATCTCTAATAAAAAGGCTCAATAGATAGAACAGTTTTACAATCAATTTTCGACATAAATACAGTTTGTGCGTTCACCTTTTATTTTCAGAGAATTACCAGCGCAAAAGCGTTTATACTAAAGGCTATAATCTCATGTTTAGTACTTACTTGCATTGCATTTCAACCCGCGAGGTTTCGGGTCAATTCGCGGCCAGTGTGTGAAAGTCAGAGTTTATATACAGTTCATCACCGCAGTTCGCAGAAGGGGTTGCGATCTTTTCATTGAAGGAAAAAATTGGAATCTATGCTATTTTTATCTGATGGAGTAAATAGTTCGTTTAGTCGCTTTGTCGATATATCAATATTTTAGGCACAGCTGTTGCCTTGGTCGTGTACAGTTGGCGTAAACAAGCCGTCGTTTCAGCAGCAGAATTGTTACCTAACTTTAATGCATCGCATTCCAATCCGCAAGGTATCGAGGTCAGTTTGCGGTCAGTTGCAGAAATCTTTATATAAACGCCGTTTCGTAAACTTTGTGCACTTGAAGTCTGTATCGATCAGAAAGATACTAAATAAAGATATTCGGCGATATTATTGTGGTATGTCAATCATCGATTTTTTATATGTTTTCAACATTTGCATGATAAGGACCAATTTTGATAAAATTAATTCGAAATATTTATCCATTTAGACCAGTTTATTAAGCATGAGCACAATAATTCACTATACTATAATTATGCAATTAAATAAGATTCGAGTATTGCCGGCTGACCTATATGCACTCGTTTATTTTCATGTTTCTTGTGTTTGTCTATTCTGTAAATATAGATATCTGAGTAATAATATCACATAAAGCAAAATAAGCCACGAAATCTGGCGCAACACCCCGTAATTGATTTGCTTGTTATGTAGCTAAGAACTGCGCAGGAAAAGGCATCCGCTACTTTTTATGTCATAGAGATAACTTTTGATCGTTTCATAAACATCGACCACAATCAACGCCGTATATCTTTTTTAAAGATATTTCTTGTATTCTCTTCGAGTAAATTTAGTATTTTCGGACCGACCGGCTGAAGAACAGTTGAACAAAGGGAGGACAGACAAACTGATGGCAAATATTTAGCTCAATGTAAATACCAAGTTCCACGATGATATTATATATACTTTTTAGTTATAACAGTATTTAGTTTTGTCCTAAATTAAGTTACAGCTACTCAACCTTTTATATCTGGTAAAAAACAGTCACGCAAAATACTCTAATTATCTTTAATATTTATATAAAGTATCAACATGTAGTGTCATATCTGAAATAGGCCAACCTTAAAAAATATAATTTATTTTCATAATATATAGATTGTCAGTCTGGACATTTGTTAGCGTACACGGCTTTTTATTTGATCGTGCACGTGTTTTTCTTTGTGTTTTTTTGCGATAGTAATTTTACATTCTTGATTACGAACGAGGTAACTGTGCTTTATATAATTGATAAATGCATTTTTTAAGTACCACTCTAATGGATCAAACTCTTCCAAGGACATATTTGTTCCATTCCGACCTAAAAATTCCTAGTTTAAGATAAGGAAATAAAATATTATTATCCTTATGAAATTATGGTAGTTTTGTACAGGGAAATATTGTTCTTAATTTAAATTATACTTACAAAAGGTATTAATTGATTCCAAACTGTTCACTTTGTTTTTATTGTTAAGTTCTAGATGGTTTCTCAATTAAGATTAAATTATGTAGCGAATTTTCCAATTAAACTAGTGTACATTTTATCAGGTCAGGAAACAATTTGGGATGTGTTTTATATAGTGAAACAATCAACATACAAACAGTAGAATGGTAACTATTGGCTTAGTACTTAGTTCTTTTTCAGACACAGTTTATGATGACCCAGATGGTGCCATCCGGAAGTTTGAATACATTTTAATTGATTTGAAAAATGAATACACATGGACACTTAATTAGATGTGTAAATTTTTTAGACATTTACTTAGAAAAATATGTTGCAATTTCTTTATAAATACACCGTCTTCTGTAAAAGTCCTTATTCTTACATGGAAATTTAATAAAAACTTAAGAAATATTTGTAACGATCTGCGTACATTGAACTTGTTATGTTTGTTCAAGTTGGCCCGGCGACAGCCACCCTTTCTATTGGTGAAACGATAGCCTCGTAAATTGCTCCAATTTGGTAAAATATGCGGGGGTAGTGCATATGGAGTTCGCGAAGGGATTAGATAATCCCGAATTCAATCCACGCTCTTTGAGTATTCTCAGGATATTCTCTTTAGACAGCAGATTCTGGTATTTATCAGGAAATAAATTTTCGAGTGTCAGCCAATGATTTTCGGTGCAATGTAGCCAAAATTAATAGGTTAAAACTAATTACACTGTGACATTGTAAAATACATAGACTGATCTAGAATTACAATATGAATTATGAAATTAAATGAGATTCAATGTATTGAAATGGATTGCCTTTCCAAAAACATCTATTTTGTTACCAACATTATACTATCATTTAAAGGGGCCTTTTCACAGATTTTGGCATTTTTTTTAACTTATTCATTAAATGCTTTATATTGATAAATGTAAACATTGGATCGTAAAAGCTCCAGTAAAAAATCAAGAAAAAATTTAAAAAAAGGAAAAGAACGTTGCCCGGAGCAGGTTTCGAACCAGTGACCCCTGGAGTCCTGCCAGAGTCCTGAAGTAAAAACGCTTTAGCCTACTGAGCTACTCCGCCGAATACACATTCGTGACGTATTTTATACATTATATAAGCAATCTTCGTAGTTTCACAAAATTTAACGACAAAAACAGAACTCTCCAAATTATTCAATCGTTTCGCATTGCAACGCTTTATAATTTTTAGGTTTTAAAATCGTCAAAAGATGCATATAATGGCTATATTAGAGCATGGTTAATGTTCAGCATTACTGTTTCCTCACAAATATCATAACTAAAACGAAAACTTACGAATCTGAAACAACTTTTTTCAATTTTGTCAATTTACCAAAGCGTGAAAAGATCCCTTTAAGCCCTGGAAACAAAGATTTACAGGGTGTATCGGAGTCACGCTGTCATTTGGTTTGTGTGGCAATTGGTTCGTCGGTCGACCCGCGTACAATGTTCTGCAAAGTTTGCGGAGATAAGTTCTTCCACCGTTCGCAAGTGATTCAATTGTAACTTGAAGATTGTAATAACCGAGAGACGTGTTTGTTCAATGAAAATGATCCACAAGTATCTGAGTTATTGCCTTTTAAAATAGCATAGTATGTAATAAGTGTGTTGACCGATTTGTTTCTACATTTATCAAAATATTCATCATGAAGTGTAGATGTGCAAAACAATTTTCACGCGCATTGATTCAGACTTTCCTTATTTGTGTGCACTTGACCTTAATTATTCTTAAAGCATAAAGGTAGTCCAAGATATATCTGTTAGCATCCTTTAAGTGGTGACATTTAACCTTGCATTACACAATTGACGATGAACGGACTGACTCGTGCTTTCAGTGTCAGTGTCTCAATGCCCTTAACACTTGAGGAAAGTTTCGTGAAATAAGATCAAAGGATATAAGAAACAAGCGGACACGACAATGCAGCCCCAAACATTGGACCATTTGGTAAAACCTTGATCTTGACCCGGTAAATTAGACTCGTTCCTAATACACATTGTCGGAACATTCTGAACATTTGAGGCAAGTTTCAATAATCGGGTGTAGGGGATATGCATCAGGTACGAAATTGCTACCGCCAGACTTGCAGAAGGGCAAACCAAACCTAAATAAAATATGTAGGTGTCAAGGTTAGGATACATAGACCCAACTGATACGAATAATTGCCAAGATATGTTATGGCATTTTCTAAAACTCTTTTATTAATAATACCAATGTTTTAATACGCAAGACCATGTTTATTTACTAGTCCACCGTCTTTAAAATATTTTTGTTTTTCAACGACGTTCGTCAAACACTTACGTACATGAACAGAAGAAGTCTTAAACACATTCGTGCCGTTTCAGGTTTGTCAATAATGTTATTGTTCCACATGCTTTATAACTTCGAGTCTGTGGTATTGCTTTTATACCACTATAGTAATATTTAAATTGTGTATTCCATGAGGACATATTATTGAATATCATTTAAAGACCGAAAACGTGATTCCAGTATACATCCCTCTTATACTTTTGTTGTGATGGAAAATACTAATAAACCGATTATTATGTAGTCAAGGAGAATTTTACGTTAACTATATATCGTTGTAATAACGGGCTTTTTTATTTATTTTTCGTTGAATCTTCGCCTAACTTAAATTATTTGAAATAAAAAAGAACAGTTTTCGAAAACATGCCAATAAGCAAAATCAAAATCAGATTTATTTCTGATAGTATCGTTATATAAAGGCAACATTCAACCTGATCATAATAATGCTTGACAGGCTGAATTGTTCGTTTGCTATTCCAGAAGAATTTTAAACAATTGGAGTCTGGATGTAAACGTGTCATCCTCTCACTCGGTTATTTGATAAAAGCTTTTATTATTAACATAACGTTAAACATCTATTTCATTTATGGGTTTGGTAAGAAAGCTTGACAGTCGTTTAAGATGATCCAATTTTGGACAAGGCACGTGCTCTAATTGACCTCGTTTTTAAATATACGCAAGAGTTTGCTAGTCTAAATGCTTTGTATCCTGTACTTTCATTTATTAAAAAAAACCATATAATTACGTGATAGTATATCCAGTACATACACGAAGGGAACACCATAAAGTGAAATCCACAGGTACTAATGAGTCTATACTCAACTCGTTGTGATACATATCGGAAATGTATTCTTTGTTTAAGATACTTCGGCGAAAAGCGGCCATTTGGCACTTGTTGTATTCTGTTGTATAGTACATGTTTTTTGTTCGGGGCATGTTTCTGATGAAGAAATCAAATGATGTCGGGCTGATAGCATTGAGGGTTTGTGGAAATGTAAGTTGGTGTCCAAGATGGCTGCAATTTTCAGTATTGTTTTGGTTTAACATATATAATTACATTATGTTATGTATTATAATGTCATTTTGTAAGTGTTATACATATTAAAAATAAATCAAGAAGTGCAAACGTGTGATACATTTTTTTTAAAGATGGCTTCTTAATTCTAAAAAAAATAATATCCAAATTTAGCATAAGAATAATGAATATGTACAAATAATGCAATATACACGTTTAATTGTTCCAGTCACAATGTTCACTAGACTGGGTGAATGCTTGATTTGATCCCACGGGTCAATACATTATGTCAACTTTCTACGAATACTTGCTTTATCCTAAGCATCTGCACTAATCCTCCCCCGCTTTTCTGTTCAGTGTCCACTAAATGTGTACTGCTAATTTGTCTTAGATATTCTATCTTCCTGTTGCAATATGCAGACCCGGACTCAAACCTTGAGATTTTCAGGTTTAAATGTTGAACATATATTGCCCTTCTTACCATGGCCAAATCTCATAAAAGGTGTCTCTATGAACATGTCGCTTCATATGGAATTCCATACCCCCGTACATTCTCACTCTTTAAGAGCTTGTCCTGTACACTTTCATGCATTTTCTACATTGACCATAGATAATAGAGGCCGTTTCTCAGGTAGTTTAGTGTGCAGTGGCGAGGAAGTATGGTAACATGAGTTTAACTGATGCCAAGAGCAGCGGCAAATGACCTTTTGTTTCTGCTCGAAAACACATTATGATAATAATTACTACCTATACTAAACAATCGACTAGCAATGTAGACGTCCGACTGGCAGATCCAAAGTTGCTAAGATACCTTTATAGATCATAAAATGTCTGAAACAAAATTCAATGAATACCTTGCGCCACAAGTCCTGTGTCACTTTTCCTATTTTCCGTAATTGACTCCTGGCAAATGTTGATTCAAGCAGCCATTCCATACCACTATTTACCCTAAGCGTTTCCACGTATCTCAAACAACTCATCAGGAAGTGCATACCACTGAGACGCATTATTATATCATGAAACTTCTCAGGGTTTGCCGAGATAATATTGACTGCAACTCTGTAAACATAGTGGATTCTGGCCATACTAGGATGATAATAGTGTTTGCCTTTTGTAGAGATGTTATGATCGTGTCTTGGTATGCAGGATTCTATAATCGGCAAATAATCTACCTTTGTCTTGAGTCTGATGCTTACCCAATGTGAATCAAATTATAATTTAAACCATTTGTGCATAGCAAATATATTTACATGATTTTCGCAACTAGTTAAATTCTAGTATGCAGTGCGTGTGTATGTTAAGTATGGTTTCTCAGTTTCCCTGTGTTTAATCTCTTCATGAATAGGTAAAATAAAACATTTAAAGGGTATTTGTTGATAAAATGTCATGGTATTTCCGTCTCTAGGTCTATCCGTGACATCTCTGAATGGATATTCGACCATTGTTTAGACGTTGAATATTTGGTATAGTTGGTTCACGGGATTTACACTTACATGCACGAGGACGCGGAATATTTGGATCAAACTCAAGATGTTATCACTAACTTTGCCAAGAGAATCGAACCAACCAAACAACTAATAACGTTGACTTTGCTGTTTGAGCAGAATGCAAAAATAGAAGAAATACATATGTTGATATAAAGACTCGTGATCGATTTAAAGAATATCATGCACGCAAAGGAGCCAAAACGTTAGAAATATCGAAAGTTATTTGTTGAACGAGCACAATCAGCCATTCCCAGATGTCGCTTCTTGTCGAAACATTTGTAAAAAGTCATGACTGAGTTCAATAGAAATATAATTGAAATCTGGGCAAATGTTTCTCGATGATATCTTACAGAATTAAACCATTCACTTACAGACATGAGAGAATTTATGCTAAACAGTCTTCTTCTTGAAACAACGTTGTTAAGTATGTCAATTAATAATAACTTTAAAATAAATGGTAACGGTTCTACAAGAGTTTGGGAAAAAGTGATGAAAGATATTTGGTTGGCCTTTACCGGAAGCTATACATCATGCGAATCGCAGATCCCACAACTTGTTTCAGAAGTCATAAAGAAGTGTTATAACGCAGCGCAACTCCAAAGAGAAAATAAGGAACGATATCACTGGAAGTGGTGTGATGTGTTCATGTTTGAACCTGCCACGCCGAAAATATTTGCTGCTTATGAAGTTAAAACAAATCAATCTTTCAGTGACATCAACCTTGGTCTAACAAAGAGTGTTACCTTCGGGATTGAGAATGTGCCAACGACTCAGCTTACGGATGTATTGATGGCAATTGTTAACGACGAGCATATCTACGGATCGTACCATGCTGGTGAAATAATGTTGAAAATTAAACTGGGCCTGAAGAAGAGGCATATCGAATATAGTGCTGTCGTGGTCTTCTTCAACAATGACGAACACAAGCCAGATGTGGAAATAGACAAAGGTAGATTTTGTAGATAATTGTCATATAAAGTCATTTTTATTTCATGCCTTCTGATCTTTTTATAGGGAAAGATCAGTGAAAGTAAATATGTTAGAAATTGTTTAAATACAAGGAATTATATAATGTGCACGTCTCGTAACCTACACAAATTGCACAATTTATGTGTAAATACAAATAAAACTGATTGTTTCCGATAGGATAACGATTTTCTGTCTCATCCATGATCGTAGATGTCACACATGAAAAAAATAATTTTATGATCACTCGCAAATTTAACACGATATAAACAACATACATCATGTTTACATGGGCGTCAAACGATTTTACTCCTACATTTCTCACTTTATTGAAGATTCGATGTCTCTGCGCGTTGATCTCGAAGAGATACACTGCACTTCATCTTTCTGTCCCCTGATTTGTAGCAACTGGCTGAAATTAAACTTAAATGTAAAAGGCTATTTCACTGCCTACGTCATCCTCGACCCTGCTCAAAACCTTGACCCCAATATCATAAAGAAGTGCTCGTGAGCCGTCTGTGTAACTGGTTGACCCGGAACGCTGTCTAAAGCTGCTAACACTATATATTGTTAAGATATTCATAACAAAGAAATGTTCTCCTCTTTGGTAGCATACAGCTCAAAATGTGGTGTTTTAGAGTTGTGAAGTGAAGTGTTTCTCTGAACGTTTACTGACACATATCCCTGATGATGTTTGCCCTGATGTACGTGATGTTTTAGGAGTTTTGTTTATGAATTTCAAGCCAGCCATAAATACATCATCCTTTTAAATTGTCAACTGACCGTGTGTCACAGCCATATGCAAGCTGTATAACGAAAGAAGGAAACCATTAGATCATAAATAAAATACACATGGTTGTGTATTCGTGCGGTATTTTTCGGCCAATTTCCCGGAAACCAATGAAACGTTACATGTTGTCTATTTCAAGCTTACAACTGTTTGGCCTAGAATTCAAAATCAAGAACCACTCGGGCACATAACAAACTCTACTGATCTGCACCTGCCCAAAAAGAGTAATATTTGTTTGAACAAGAACGCAAACTTGTCATAAAATGCGCAACATGTATACAGATGATTAAGTTTGATGGTTATAACAATTTATATATTTAAGTTAGAGAGCGAAAAATATTAATTTAGCAATAGCAAATAATTCGGAAGTTCTTTAGGCGATCTGGCTGCTAGCTGCCCATAATGTTCCAAGATTTTGAACCAATTGCTAACAAGTTTGATGAGGATGTAAACTAGGTTTAAGGCAATTGTTTTGTTAATTGAAAGGCCATAATTTAGAAGTGTAATATAGCTGTTTATCGAACTTGGCCAGATTATATGCCCACAAACATTATCATCAAATTTCATATTAAAGTTTTAGAGCACACATAATTATTTTTTTAGTTCAAGGGCAATAATTTAAAAATGCTTCAAACGAAACGTCTGGTTATCAAACTTGGTCACGATATGATACCCACTAACATAATCATCAAGTTTCATGCTAATCTAATTTAGTTTCATGATGACCCGATTTTTACTGTTTGAGTTAAAATACGGACTAGGTTTTTGTGCCTTTTTATTATGCAGCGGCATTTCTTAAAACGATCGTCAAACACCATTGGCTGGTAAACGTACTTGGCCGAAATAGTATACTCACAAACATCAGTACTTAGTTTCATGATGATGTAATTTAAAGAGAGAACACGTTTCATAAACATGAACACCGATTTTAATGATTATCCGATCTAAAATAATTTGTTTTTTTTTTAGTGGACATCGTTCTCATTGACGCCGCCCGCCGCTCGTATGTGCTCCCATAATACGCTCAGTTTTTTAAACGGTTGTTTAAAATATGGGACGCTGATAAAGTGAATACATCTTATAAGTTACGGTACTTCATTTATACATTTAGGTATCATTTTGGACAATATATCGCCTTCTTGATTTTGATATGCACGCTGAGTTTCAAGTTTTACACATAAGTATAACCTTTCTCTGACTTAATGACAACACCTGCTTGCGCTCATACAATCCAACGAATAATTATTTATCTAAGTTGTTATTTTTTATAATGCGCAACAATAAACAGAAATTATGGTTTGACACACAATTTAATTGTATATTTATGAGATTTTCTAAATATTATGTTCTGCACGAGTAGTGGCTTTGCGAGTTAACCCATTGTACTGTTTTAAAAAGATACATTAACGAGAAAATGTTAGGCATTATAGAAATGAAAAAGGTCACTAAACGTTGTGGCTGCATGGTTTTCAAATACTTGTATAATGTCACGGGGCCCTCGGTGGGCTTTTTGTTTCTTTTATAAAAACACTCATCGATTATGTAACCGCACTTTAAACGAAATATGGCATATAATTGATTTACAATATTTTCGAAATTTCCTGTTACAAAAGCCTATTATAAACGGATTCGCACAGCTGCTTAACACATAAGTATGTACAAAAAGCTCATCCAGAGAGGATACTCGTATTTCTTCAAAGGCGATGCAAACTTGATCACACAAAACGGAATCAAGGTACCAATTTAAACAGTGGTCATCAGAAAAGCCATTAGTTTTTCTTTGCACCAAAATCTGCCTGTTTACTTTGTTTCCACGCGGTATGTTTCTTCGTCCCTTAGAATCAGTACATTATTTAATTTAAGTGCTTAACTTTAGAAGTGCTTCAAGCGATCTGGCTAGTTATCGAATTTGACTGATATCAGATGCACGTAAACATGATTACCGAGTTTCATGATGTTTGATGAGGTAAAAATGCTATTGAGTTATTGAGCGGGCATCGTTCCAATTAACACAACCCGCCGCCCCCTACATGTGCTCCAATTATACGGCCCGTTGTTTTTTTAAGTTATGTTATTAAAATTGTCAGTAGGGTTGTAATATAGGACACTATTTTCTCCTAATGATTTTGATTTGCATGAAGAGTTTCTAGTAATACACATAGGTATAACCATTTTCTGACTAAATGGCTACACCTGCTGGCAATCGTACAATTCAACGAAGAGTCATTTGACCACGTTCGAAGAAAATTGCAAAATGAACTTTTCAGAGAATATAATGCGATATAAAAAGCGAGTCTTAAATCATGAAGAAAGATGTCATTACAGTCATATCAGGGAAATAGACGTGCAACCTGACGCCATTGTTATGTGTATTGGGTTTGACATACATTGTAATTGATATATCTGTTTCTGAGCTGTTCTGCATAACTACTTGCTTTGAGATTTAACCCATTTAAAATGTTAGATTTACGCTAAGTTGTTAGACATAATAGACATGGAAAAAGATCACTTAAAGCTGTGGCTGGGTGGTTGGCCAATACATGTATAAAGTCACCGGGTCCTCACTGGGCTTCTCTTTCTTTATTGAAAGCCCTCAGCGATTATGTAATTGCACTTTCAAACAAATATGACATAGAATTGTTTTACAATATTGTCGAAATTTCCTGTTACAAAAGCCGATAATAAATGGATTTACACAGCTGCTCAACACATAAGTATGGTACAAGAAGCTCATCCATAGAGGATACTCGTATTTCTTCAAAGGCGATGCAAACTTGATCACACAAAACGGAATCAAGCTGCCAATTGAAACAACTGTCATGAGAAACGCCAGTAAAGTAATTATTTGCACCAAATTATCTGCCTGTTTCCTTTTTGTATAGGCGATATGTAACGGCGGTCTTTAGAATCAGAAGCGTCATTTTGAGATTCGGAAGTATCGATAGTATTAGTTTCCACAGTATCTTCGATAGAAGGATTCTTCGTGTTGACGATATCAGTATCTGCTGCCTTTGTTCGACATGCTTGTCGAATAAGGGACGCTCCATTTATTAGGCCTTTCCCGTGTACAGATGTCCGTATCTTCCCGGCGATCAAAGAATAAATGACGACAAGGGTAACCGTTATTATCATGATGGTTATTGCCTTTACAATACTATGGTACTTTCGTACACTTTTGTAGTCATCCGAATCTGTGCAGCAACGTCCTTTGAGGGTAACATTCGTTGAAATGTCAATATTGTATTCCACAATACCAATTGCATAAAAGTCGGGAACGGCGAAACACAAAGAAAAAATAATAAATCCTGTGGTGAATAATTTGGCTTCTTTCATCGAAAGTTTTGGTGACGACGAACTTGCATACATTGTAAGAAATCGGCCGATGCCAATAAGAAGAACAATACAGAATGAGCACGTGGCAAGTGCATTTCCTGAATAGCCTATGAATTGACAAAAGGTCATGTTTGTAAATGTGGCTGATTGAATCAGTACTGTCGCATTTAGAGACAAACACACACACGTGATACAGTCAATTAATGAAATTGACGTCATTAAGAAATTTGATGTTGATGACACTTTCGACTGCCAATAAAACCAGAAACTAGCCGCGTTACAAATACATCCGATAAAGCACACGGTGATCAGGAAAATTATAATGAGTAAATTACCCACTGTTTTTTCATCGTTGTATGTCTGTAGCAATATCGTGTAGTTGCTATTATTATCCATATTGTATCCCACACTTTCCGCACTGTTTGTTAATTATTGTAATATTTAATTGATCAACATTTTAAATCTTGAATAAAAGGAGTGTTCATTTCCCGCGCGGTGTGTTTGTAATGTGTTAATATTTAAATAGTTCGCATGAACCGGATAAATTCTAACGTCAAACGAACGTTAGTCCAATAAAATTCCACGAAAACTGTGTACATTTTCAGTGAACAAATACGGAGGTAATGTTTATATGAAACTAAGTGAATAATCACCGATATTACAATTAAACAGGAAAAAAAACCTTGATCGCCTTTTATCACGTTATCGTAGAAAACAAACACACGGGAAGTTTTGAAAACTTTTCAAAGAGGTTGACATTCATTACCAGGAAATACGTGATCATTATTATCCTTAATCGCACGTAGAAAACAGATAGTCATACGTTGTGTTACATAATCGTATTGCCAATGTGAAACCGGTCTGAAAATCGTATCTGAAAGTTGGTTACTGTGATTGACATAACACAGACCGATGCTGGACATGAGATTGGCAGTATGAATTTGAAAATGTGAGGTCGGCTAGCTGAGTTGGTAGAGAACTGTACTACGAATCTGCTTATCCTGAAAAACGTGTGAGTTGGTTCACGACAACTAGGGATTCCTCATTTCTTTCCTGTTATTGTTCTTGCCTATCTGAAAATTGATGATTACTCTTAAGTTGGTACATTACATCTATCATC